>NW_027555847.1:631838013-632005513 GCF_003287225.1 Phascolarctos cinereus | reverse complement strand
AACAAAAAACTTGAAACTAACATGTGCCCAACAATTAAGGTGTAGTTGAACAAATTATGGTATATAAATATAATTAAACATTATTGTCCTACAAGAAATGATGACTGGGACAGTTTCAGAGAAACTGTTGTACGAACTGATGAAGAATGAACTAGGAGAACAATTTATCCAATAACAACGACAATATAAGGAGAAACGACTTTGAAAGATTTAATAACTCTGATCAAAGCAATGATTATAGCTTCAAAAGACTCATGGGGAAACATGCTACCCACCTTGTGAAAAAGGGTGATGGACAGTTTTGAATAAGATATATGTATGGTTTTGCTTTGCTTAACTATGATACTTTTTTTACCAGGATTGTGTTTTTCTGTCTTTTTTCTTCATTTGGTGATGTAGAGGTTCAGGGCAGAAAAGGAAAAAGGTAAATGAAGCATTTTTTTAAATGAATAGATCAGAAGGAAATTTAGAAGGAAACACAGACAAGTAGGACAGCTTTGAAAGTGTGTAAAGCTTTAAAAGTTATAAAATTTATTATGCATTTTTAAAAAGCAACCTATAAATAATATAGATTTATATTTTCACGTGAAATCCTTGTTTGTGTTCTGCTTTGCTTATGGAAATGTACTTTTTTATTTTTATTAAATTCAGAATAATTTTTTAAGGACAAAAATATTAGAAGCACAGAATCATAGAATTTCACAAATAAAAGGGACTCTAGTGACCATCTAATCTAATTCGAACCTGCAAAAGAATTCCCTCCATGACATACTTGGTTCTATCTCCTATCTAATTACATATCTTTTTTTATTCAACACCATCTACATGAACACGGATAAGAGACTGTAGGGTACAGTGAAAAAAGAGGGATAAAGCTTGAGTTGAGGCAGAAGGACAGAATTTCAAAGACTCTAAGTAAGGAAGAGCCGAGTTTAAATACTTACTAGCCCTATGACCTTGGGTAAGTCACTTAACCTCTGCTTGCGTCACTGTAAAATGGGAATTACAATAGCATAATCCCAGGGCTGTTGACAGGATCGAATGAGATAATATTTTTAAAGCACTTAGCACAGTGACTGGCACATTTGTTGTTGTTGTTTAGTCAATTAGTCATGTCAACTCTTTGTGACCCCATTTGAGATTTTCTTGGCAAATATATTGGAGTGGTTTGCCATTTCCAGGGTCACATTGCTAGTAAGTATCTGAGGTCAGATTTCAACTCAGGTCCTCCACACTCTAGGCCCAGTGCTCTATCCACCTACTGCCCCTGCCTGGCACACAGTAGGTGCTTAATAAATTATTGTTTCCTTCCTTTCAGTATAACCCAAAATCTTATTAGCCTTTTCTTGCAGACCCCCCAGAAAGGGACAATCTACTTTCTCCCAAGGTAGCCCATTCCACTTGTGAATAATGTAACAACTGTTAAGAATTCCCTTCCATCAAGCATAAATTTGCCTTGTTTCAGTTTACACCAATTTTGCCTAGTTCTAGGGCGACACAGTAAAAATCTAAACCCTATTCTACAAGCCTGACCTTCTAAGAATTGAAAAAGAGTTAGCAAGGTACTTGATTTGATAACATTCATTCAATAGCATTTGTTAATTACCTACTGTGTGCCAGGCATTGTTCTAAACACTCAAAATACAAAGATCCCACCCCCGCCCCCCCAAAAAAATCAGGCTCTGCCCTCAAGGAATTTACATTCTACTAGGGAAAACAATGTTTGCACAGATAGATAAATACAAAATATATTAAAAAAGTAAATCGAAAGTTATTTCTGTGGTGTTAGGACTCTAACACTCACAGAGATTTGGAAAGACCTTGTAGATAAGGTGGAATTTGAGTTAAGCCTTGAAGGAGGCAGGAAATTCTTGGTGGCAGAGGCGAGGAAGGACTGCATTCCAGGCAAGGAGGACAGATAATCTGAACAGAGGCATGGAGAAAGACATAGAATGTCTTGTACAAGGAACAGCAAATGGGACAGTCTGATTGGAACACAGAACTGATGAGGGGGAGTCTGGACTTGAGCCTCAAAAGAAAGGTTGGAGCTAGATTCCAAAAGGCTTTAAATGCTAACCAGAGATGTTTGCATTTATCCTTGAATAAGGATAGGGATTCAGGAATAGAGATAGAGGTAAGGATAGGGATCCCTATCTAGGGAATTGCTGAACATTCTCGAGCAGAGTACTGTGGTCAGACCTATGCTTTCGGCATCTCAATTTGGCCTCTATGGAGAAGGAGATAGAAGTGAGGAACGAGAAGGGAGACAAGGCCAACAAAGAGCTTGTTACAATAGTGTGGGCAAGAGATGAGTAGGGAGAAAGCAAGAGATTTAAAAATTGTTGTGGAGGTAGAAACAATAAGACTTAAACAAGAGTAAAAAACAGCAAGACTTAACAACAACAGCAAGGCTTGACTATTGAATTTGGTTGTGGTACCCTTGACAGAAATAAAAAAATTTAGAACGAGGGAAGAGTTTCAATGAGTGAGTAAATGAAAAGATATTTTTTTAAAAATTAGTTATTTTATTCTGAACTTGAGAAATAAAACAAGCATTCCTACAACATAGTAGAATAGAAAAAAAGATTGCCGATGAAACTACAAATCTATTACGTACAACTTACTATTCCTTTTAAATATATAATAAAGTTATCATGTAACTTTCTTTTTTTTTGTTTTTTTTTCCTTTTTTTCTACCAATAGACACAAATATGTATGTGTATACACATACACATATATGTGTGTATCATTTTATACATTCTTTTATTTGTCAGTTCTCTCTCTGGATGCATTTCTATAAGAACCCAGAGTACAGAACTAGAACTAATGACTGAAAGTTACAGGGAATAGATTTCAGTTCATTATTGGCAGTAACTTCCTAACAATTAAAGTTTTCAAAAAAGTGGAATGGGCTGTCTTAGGCACTGGTGAGTTCTCCATCCCTGGAGATGACACAGCAGTGACTGAATGAACACTTATGAGGAATGCTGTTGGAGGAATTCCTTCATTGGGTTGGACTAAAGGCCAACCCTGAGACCCTCTGATCCTATGTCTCCCTTCCATAAAAACACTGGAAGGTTAAAAGGTAACTTACTTGACACCCCTGCTTCTGAGAAGATTGTAACCAAATCGAATACTGTTTTAAAAAATCCAGAGAAAGCAGTCTTGCCAGCTTCCAACATGTATTCGATGCATAAGAGTTTACATTCTTTCCTCTCAGTGTCTGTTTCTCTCTGTCCTTTCCCTCTCTCTCTTAACACCCACAGCTGGAATACACGGCTCGTCTGGACTTCCTCTGGCGTGTTCAGGCCAAAGAGGAGATCAATGAGATGAAAGAACTGAGGGAGCACAATGAGAACATGCTTCGTAACATTCTGCCAAGTCACGTGGCTCGACATTTCTTAGAGAAGGATCGAGATAACGAGGTGAGTGTTTCCATACCTGGGAGGGACGGTGAGAAAGCTCAGCCTATACTTGCATATTCATACCAACCAAGGAAGAGAATTAATGTTGGCCTAAAAGAAGACAGAATGTTGGCAGGTAGAAACTGAAATCGGTCCTATCTCATAGCATTTAGCTGCCAAGAATTGTCCTTGTTCTATAAAATGTCAGTTTCTTCAGGGCAGGAACTATTTTTTTCAGTGGGTAGAACATTGGCCTTGAAGTAAGGAAGACCTGAGTTTGAATCCTTGCCCCAAACACTAACTAGCCATGTGATCCTGGGCAAATTACTTAAGTTCTTGGCCTCAGTTTCCTCATCTGTAAAATGAGAATAAGAACAACAACAACAATAATAAACACCTGATTGATTGGGTTGTTATAAGGACAAAATGAAATATTACATGTAAAACACTTTGTAAATCTTAAAGCACTAACTCAGTGTTATTGCTGTTGTTGTCGTCGTTGTTGTTAAACACTGACTACCTTGGGCCCCCTGCCAGTTATATTACATTCATTTTATCCCTCCCAAGGTTCTCCAATACCATTAAAGGGGTTGAGGGTGTCTAAGTTCTCCGAAAATGGCTCCACATCCCACTGATAGTATTCTTTCAAGTATAGAAGGGTCTCCTGCACCTCAGTTCCACTTAATCACTGAAAGTCAGATTAGCTTTTACAGAGGAACATATACTTTAAAAGGTAAAATAATAAAACTGTAAACAGCTTAGCTCAGTTCCCATAGAGCAATCCCAAATCCAAGTCCCAAATGCATGCTGGGCTTAAGTCCCAGGCTCCCTGGCTTCTCAGGGCTTCCTTCAGGGGTGGCCAAGTACAGTAATCCCACCTGCAATCCTGGCTTCAAAGATTACCCTGGTTCAAACTCCCGGGTCAGGTGAGAATTGCTACTTGAACCTGAAACTGAGGATGAAACAAAACAGTTAAAAAAAAAAACCAAAACAACAACAGCAACAACAATAACCACCAACCCAGGCCCATTTATTTGAGCCAAGCAGAGGTGGAGAGGAAGTTTTTCTTTTTCTGGTTCAATTCATCATGCCTACCATGTGGGTGAACTGAGATGCTCACCCTTTGGACAGCAGCAGGAGAGCATGTGCAAGAAAGTGATTGTCTCCGTCTGACCACTTTTAAAGGCACAGCCTGTTCCAGCTACACAGCCCATCAAAAACGGCCACTCCCAGCCATGGTGGGTGAACACGAAGAAGCAAGGTACCTCATAGATAGTAGGCACAATACAGCACAAGCTTGCTTTGAATGATTATTACTATTACCTTCAGTACTAGAGCCTTGAATGTTGTAGATGCTTAATTTATTTTTAGCAAATTAGATTTTCTTCTCTTGTTTTTATTTTGATGGAAGGAGGGAAGGATCTGTATTTTATTAGTATAGGGAGTTTACTGGGGAACTGAGTGGTCTGTTGACTTGCCTGGGGCTACACAGTCAGTATTCATAACACACAAGACTGAAATCCAGGTCTCCTGGACACCAAGGCCAGATCTCTATCCTCTTGCACTATGCTGCCTCTTGAAATGAGCTTAACTGAATCAGGTACAATACCCAAACAGAAATTGGAAATGGCTCCTGGAGAAGTTGGCACCTAGGTTGAGCCTTGAAATTAGATGAAGATTGCAATGAGCACAGATAAAGAGGGAGGACATTCCAGAAGTAGCAGAGGCAGTTGATGACATAGTAGAAGAGTGCTGGACCTGGAATCAGGAAGATCTGAGTTCAAATCCAGCTTTAGATGTTTACTAGCTGTGTGAACCTACCCCTTTACCTCTGTTTGCTTCAGTTTCCTCACCTATAAAATGGGGATAATAACAGTACCTAATACAAAGATTTGTTGTTATGAGGATAATGTTTGTAAAAGCATTTAATAATGCCTAGTACATGGTAGGCACCAAAGAAATGCTTAATCCCTTCCCTTTCCTCCCTGTTAGAAAAGGATTATCTGGATGATTGTGAAAAAGGAGAAGAAATGTAGGATGAAATGAGATACCAATACTCTGGTTTGTCTGAAACAGAGAGTATATAAAGGAGAATTCAGTAAGATATCCCTGGAAAGGTAGATTAGAGTCAGATTATTGAGTTTCTTAAATGTCATAACATGGAGATTGTTTTTTATCCTGTGAGCAATCAGAGTGTTGAGCAAGGGAGTGAAATGGATAGACCTACGCATTAGGAAGATAATCTTGGCAGCTTTATGAAGGATGGACTGGATCACAGAGAAACTGGAGACAGGGAGATCATGGAGGTTGTAATATGAATGAAGGCTAAGAGAGTCCTGAACTAGGATGATGGAGGTGGGAGTCAAGAATTGGAAATGGATGGCAGACATATTTTCAAGGTAGCATCCATAAGACTTGGCAACTCCTCATGTGTTGGTGGTACAGAAGGAGGACTCAATGATGAGGATTTTAATAAAATGGGGATAATAATACCTGCCCCAACAACACTACCTCAAAGAGGTAGTTTGAGAATCAATTTGTTCACTCATTCCTTTACTCAACAAGTCTTTATGGAGGCCTATTCTACACCAGGCCCTGTGGCATGCACTAGGGTTACAAAGTCGAAAATGGAATAGTCCCTGACCTCAAGGAGTTTGCATTCTAGTGAAAGGAAAGAATATGTACACAATAAGTATATGCAAAATATGTACAGAGTAAACATGAAATAATTCCAGAGTGGGAAGAGCATTTAAAAGTTGAGAAATCAGAAAGGGCTTTCTGTAGCAGATGTTACCTGAGCTACGTTTAGAAGTAAGCTAAGGACTCTATGAGGACAAAGTAAGAAATGTGTACATTCCAGGTGCAGCATTTAAAAAGTTCAAGAGACATCATTTCTGAGTAATTTAATCATTTTATTTACACTACCAGTATGTTTATTAATAAAAGGATGGTCATTTGGCCATCTCTCTCAGACCAAAGACTCCTCATGGTGGTGGGCTCACAGTTTAATATGCCCTACAAAGCAGATGTTCCTGAGGGTGGCAATCAATTCGAATTGGTTAACAATTAATGAGAGAATGAATAAACAGTGAGAGGCTGGACTGTATTCTGATGAGGGTTATGGGGTACATGACTTAGATCAACCAAGTCTTGGTTACAGAGACTTACCAATTTCCACATCACCTATCTGACAAAAGGGAGGATCCACGTTTTCCCAGAGCTGTCTGAGCAAACATAATGAACAGGAATGCATCCATTAGCCCAAATTTAGAATTGTTTTACTGCTTTGATTAGATCTCGGCCATCCTGGCTAGGCAAAGTCTTTTAGAAAGATTTCCCACACTGGTTGATTTCTCGATGAGGAAGTAGAAAAGTAAAAAACAAAAACAAAAACAAAAACCTTGGTTTCAATACAATAATTAGTTATTAAATACAAGAGAGAAATAATTATTTCTCTCATACTGTTGAGGCAGCCTCCATGCAGAGGCATGGAGATAGAAAGTCACTTATGGGAAATAGTAAATCACTTTGGATGGGAAGATACATATCATGAGGGGAAAGCCATTTGTAATATCTGGAGAAGAAAATAGGCAGTCAGATTTTGAAGGGTTTTTAAATGATAAACAAGAGTTTTTATTTATCCCAGTGGCACTAAGGAGCCACTAAAGCTTCTTGAGGTAGGGTCAAAACTGTGCTTTCAGAACATCATTTTTTTTTCTTTTCAGTTTTATTGCTGCCTCTTGTTTTAAGTTATTTCTGAATATAACTTTCTCCGACTCTCTACACCAGTGAACTTCCTCTCATAACAAATATTTTAAGAAGGAACAAAAAAAAATTGTCAAAATCAGTTGTCACGGTGACTACATCTGATAGCATTTTGTACCCATACTCTGTTTCCTGTCTGAAAAATGAGAGAAATGCATTCCCTAAACTCTTCTAAGGATACAATTTTTGTAGCTCTGTGAAAGGGTGGTGTCAAGAAGACCAGTAAGTGGCTACTTCAGTTTATTTGGCCATAGCATGGAAAGGCTATTCAGCAAGGACACAACATTTGCTCAGGTGAATCAACCCTTATGTCTCCATAAAAAGTAATACAGCAACATAGGATGAAGGCTTGAACTAGGGCAGTGGCTGTATGTTGTGAAGAGAAAAGGAAGGCTTTGAGAGAGACTGTGGAGATAGAATCGATAGGATTTGGCAACTGATTGGATGTTGGGAGGAGGGGAGAGGGAGAAGAGACCTCTGAACCTGAACTGCTGGAAAGATGTCTGTGTCCTCCACAGAAAAGGGAAAGTCAGAGAAAGGGCTGAATTTGTGAAGGAAAATAAGATGATGTATATAAAGCCATTTGAAAACTATGACATAATGAACAAAACTGCAAGTTTAATCCATAGTTTTTCTTACTTGTTTCTTTTAATTTTTTAATTAAATGCCAGAAGGAAAAAGAAAGCATTTCTGTATACACAGCAAAACACAAAAAGAGAATTGTATATGAGACCTTGTATCTGAATTTCCTTCTGCTTGTTTTTTTTAAGTACATAATACATTCTAAACATTTCTTTCAGAACTGGCCAGCTTTTCTCTGCTTCCTTCTAAATTCTCCTCTGTTTTCCTCCGTGCACTTTTAAAAATGTTTCAGTGGTCCTCTTTTTTTTTTCTTTTTTCATCTGTAAAGTGAGCTGGCAAAGGGAATGGTAAACCACTGCAGTATCTTTGCTTAGAAAACCCAAATCGAGTCACGAAGAGTGAGAAACGACTGAACAACCCTTTTCTTTCCCCTCTTAAAACCCTCAAATAAGAACCAATACCCCTTAGGGTCCTGGAGCTTAAGGTCCTCTATTTTGGGGTTTGGTTTTGTTTTGTTTTTTAGCTTCTTAAATATCTTTTGAAGACATTAACATGCTGCAAGAGATAGAGTATCAGACTTGGCCTCAGTAAGGCCTGAGTTCATATCCTATCTCAGATGCTAGCTATGACCCTGGGAAAATGATAACCCCTCTCAGCCACAATTTCCTCATTATTGGGATAATCATATCACCTACTTCAGCGTTGCAAAGATCAAATGAGATAACATATGTAAAGCACTTTTCAGACTATAAAGCACTACATAAATACTAGCTATTGTTACTAATCTTACCTCGAAGAATGTTAGCACTGCATCATTGTATGACCCCTTCTGGTTGCTCGAATGAATTTTCTTTTCTAGATTTCTCTTGAATCTTGTGCTTACATTTCAAATTCCTACTCAGCATCATCTTTCCATGAAAAATGCTTTAATGCCTTCTATTCCATTAAAGATCCTCCCCCTCCCATAAAATAACAAACAGCTTTTCAAGGTGCTATTCTTTGCTATAAACATGCCTTTCAATTTTTGAAATATTGTATCCCAAGATCTCTTCTCATTTATAATAGAAACTTCCCGTTCTTCCTTGGGTGATACTTTTTATAGTTCCTGGGTCCTTGAATTCCTTCTCTCTGGATGCTTGCAGCCTTCTTTCTTTAGTGGGGGAGCTCTGGATTTTGTCTATGATATGGGGATTTTCCTTTTGGGGTTCTTGCAGATATCCTCTGGTTCTAATAGATTTAGGCAGTTTTCATTTATGCTTTCTTAACATGTAATGCCCAGATTTCTTTTCTTATCGTGGCTTTTGAGGAGTCCAATTAGCCCTAAATTATCTCTCTTTGACCCTTTCTCCAGTCTGATATGTTTGATGTCAGATGTCTTATGTTTTCTTCCATTTTTTTTGACCTTGTGATTTTATCCTAATATTTCATGCTATCTCCATTTTATCTATTCTACTTTCCAAGGAGTGCATTGCTTGGGTAAGATTTACCACTTTCTCTTATAGGCTATCTATTCTCCTTCCAATTCTTTCCTCCAGATCATTTATTATTTTTTTAATCTCTTGCTTCATTTCTTCTAGATATTCATTTAGTTCTTGTAGAAAATCCTTTTTTCTTTTCCTCTGACTCACCACTTGCAGTTACTACAAAGTTACTCTCTCCTTCTTTGGAGGATTTGCAGTAATTTTTGATACTGGTAGTGTGTGTGTGTGTGTGTGTGTGTGTGTGTGTGTGTTTTAATTTCCTCAACTCTTCAGCTTTAATTCCTGAATTGGGGCTTTTTGCTAGGACCAGGCTCCATCCCCCCTATCCTCCTCCACCCCTACTGCACTTTTGGTCCTGCTTAATCTCATCCTGCCTCCCCTGGGTTTTTTAACCAGCCTCCCACTTCTAAGAGCCAACCTCTTTCTCTATTCCCCCACCGAGATCTTTAAGGTTCAGATTACAGGATCTTCAGGGCATACTATGGCTTCTCAGGACAGAACACTAAGGATCTCAGAGCAACCTCCACCTGAGTTCTCACACTCCGAGTACTGTCATGCTTCTCTGGTCACTGCTGCACCTCTGGTAGCATCCATAGTGGCTGATATTGCTCCCCAAGGGCCCCTGCTGCAGTCTTAAAAGCACTCTGGGACTTTGTCAAAAGGAGTCCTCTTTCAAAGCTCTGAGATTGGGCAAAAAAAAAAAAGAAGTGTAGAATATACTTATGTTCTTGTATATACTAGAGAAGGAGCCCTTCTCTAGTAGCTTTGGGAGGCTGTGGACTTGCTTGCTTGCACAGGCACTGGCCCCTTTTTCAAACTGCCTTCAGGCTGCTGGCTGAATTTTTTGCACACTTCCATGTTGGAAAAAAAAGAACTTATGATGCTTTCTCATTGAATTTCTTAACCACTATTCAGTCTGATGTGAATTTCAGGTTTTTGGCTGGAGCTAGTTTGGGGGAACTGGGCAGCCTGTCTCCATTCAGGTAGCCATCTTAGCTGGAAACAATAAGCATTTCAGACAAGGACCGTGGCATTTCAAGCTTAAGAGAAATATTTGAGGTCATCTAGTCCAAAGCCCTTATTTTATAGATTAGAAAATTGAGGCTGACAAAGGGGAAGTAACTTGTCTGAGGTCATAAACATATTTAGTGGCAGAGACAGGACCAGAATGCAGAGCCTCTGATTCCTAATGAGGGATTTGTTTTTCCACGACACCCTCAATGTGAGGTATTATGATGTTTAGAGTGTGTGTGTGTGTGTGTGTGTGTGTGTGTGTGTGTGTGTGTGTGTAAGACAGAAAGAGAGAGAGAGGGAGTTTCTGTGTGAGAGAGTGAATGAGAGAGAGAGAGAGAGAGAGAGAGAGAGAAGAGAGAGAGAGAGAGAGAGAGAGAGAGAGAGAGAGAGAGAGAGAGAGAGAGAGAGAACTCATGCATGTGGGCAGGAAGAGTATCCTTATCTGAGAAATGAGGGGGTTGCAGTAGATGACCTCTAAGGTCCCTTCCATCTCTGACATTTTAACTTCCAAGGTCCCTTCAAATCTAATATTCTATTACTCTGAGTTTAAGTGTGCAGCCTTAAAATTTCTGCTTACTTTTAAATATCACTTAGGGTCTTTTTCCCCCTTTTCTTTGTATCTCCAACACTTGGCACAAAGGTTGGCCTATGGTAAGGGTTTAATGGATGTTTATTGACTGACTGACTGACCGACTTCCTACAATTAAGTAGGAATGGGGGATCAGCAGCCAGGATGCTCAAGATCTCAGAGAAGGTGACCACTTCTTTTCAGTCTTAAGAAGGGACAACATCTATTATCAGTATGATGGAGTGAGGAGCTGAGAAGAGGTGACCACAGGGAGTGAATGGAGAAGCTAGGCAGCTGCCCAATCTTCCTGAGGGTGACACCTTCATTATATGGTCATTTCATGGAAGTCTAAGAGTATTAAATAGTCATATTCAAATGCACAATAAAAAATATGTCCCAGAAGCAACTGCAAATTCCTTTTGGATCATAAGTTTTAGTATATCTCTTCAAAGTCCCACTTCTTCTCTCTGCAATAGTAGAATTGGGCTTCATACCTACTTAGTTGCTTGTCTCTTGAGTCCATCTCTGTGAATTTTCACTGACTGTCCCCTATTCCTGAAGTGTTCACCCTCCTCGTTTCTGCCCCTGGCGTTCCTGGCATTCTTCAAGTCTCAGATAAAGTTCTACCTTCTTCAACCTGCTTAATACTACCACGTACAGAGCACCATGCTAGGTTCTAGGGGAAATTAACATTTTAAATGAGATACAGTCCCTGCCCAGATACAATAGAAAGAGTGCTGGTTTTGGAGTCAGAAGACCTGGGCTCAAGTCCCGTTGCGGCCCCTTCCAATGTCACTTAAGTTCACTGAGACTTGGTTTTCTCATCTATAAAACAGGGGGCTTGGATTAGAGATTGTATCTATGATACAATGAATACAGACTTGTCAGGGAATGATAGGGCACTTTGCATTAAATAGGACTTTGCTTCACTGATAATCTTAGAGGGAAAGGTTGGCGGTAAAGATAGGCGGCAGTCATAGGAGAGAAGCCAATACGTCCAGACATTGGCCTAATGCCAAAAGTGTATTACAGGTGTCCAAAGACTTTTCCTGAAAGCCCATTCATTTCCTGTTCCAGGTCTCTCTGCCCTGATTTCTATCTAGCTGTCTGTCTGCATGCCTGTCTATTTTGAGTTCTCAGAGGGGATCCTTGAAAAACACCTGCTGTAGGAATCTGGAGTTGGGGTATATGCATATATGTGTGTGCCTGTTCCAGGTCTCTCTGCCCTGATTTCTATCTAGCTGTCTGTCTGCATGCCTGTCTATTTTGAGTTCTCAGAGGGGATCCTTGAAAAACACCTGCTGTAGGAATCTGGAGTTGGGGTATATGCATGTATGTGTGTGCCTGTATGTGTGTATGTGTATGTATGAAGATGATAGGACAGGTAGGATACCACTTCCATAACCAGAACTCCCACTTCTGCATCCTAGCTACAGTCCATTTGCTCAAACCCTGGCACTAGCCTCATACTTCCGCTGCTGTTGCTGCTATAAATCATTGGATATAAACCCGAGAAAAGTGGGTTAGAAGATTTGTGACTTCAGTTCTTTAGCATTCACAGGACTATGCTTATGGCGCTTTGCTTTCCAGCAAGGGAATTTTCCACAGGGATTATACCTGGAGGAGATTTATGAATGAAATGGCGGCAGCAGCAGCTGGTGGACTTTGGGATAATCCTATGATTTAGAGCTAGCCACCAGGCTCATTCCCTTCTCTCCAAAAACGATTCACTAAGCATGTACCCTAATCATCCCCTGGCAGATTTGTTTTCTTTTCTCTTGCTAACATGCTCGGGCTGCCAGAGGCTCTGATGTGGGCTGGGTCAGCCATTTCCTCCAGCTGCCTCCCTCTCATAATTTTAGGCTTAAAAACTGCCTGTCTGCCTGGCCACAAAGTGAAAGCCACAGTTTATGTAATAATTCACTGTGTAATGCTATCATGGGTCCCTGACCTCATTCATACCATCTGAAGCTGCCAAAACTATTTTACTTGATGCTTGTCCTTCCATGAAGGCATCATGGTAGAGTGAGTACCCTGACCTTGGAGCCAAAAAGACCTTTCTTTAGCTTATACTAGTTATATGACCCTGGGCAAGTCACTTAATTTTTCTTTGCCTCAGGCAGTGCCAACCAACATTGATAGAGGGAGTTTCCTCATCTGAGTCTTCTTCTATCAATAAAATCACAAGTCCAGTACCTATGTTCTGACCCAGATCAGTGTCTCCATCACCCAACACTCTAGCCATTCCATACCAGAATTTGGTGTTTGGCATGCCCTGCATCCCCTGTATCTCATCTAAAATATTCACAATCTGTAGATATGAGGCCTTCCATGGAGTCTACAAGTCTTAGACCTCTTTCATTATTTTCATTCTTATCTATATTTTCCAGCTTATTTTTCACTGTCTTCACCCAAGCCCATCTTTGCACTGAAATCACTGAGTATCACTCTAATTTGGCGGGTCTTGTCAAGTCCTTCATAGGACTTCTCTACTTCCTCATCTTCTGAAACAGATTTTAACCCCAAAGCTACAACAGTCTTCCTGGTAATCTTCATTGACAATGCTTGTCATGAGTCCTACCATATGAGATAACTAGATATCCAGTAAAATGATACTTCTTGTTGCCTTTGGATAAGCACAAACTCTAACTCCATCAATTCTTTTATTTGCCTCTCCAGGGAGAACCAAGCCATTTTTCCATTTAGATGCAAAACTCCTTTTTGTCTTCTAGTTTCATTTATACCAAGAACGTCAAACTTGCTATGATTCAGTTTTTAAAATAATATGTTCACTCATTGGTCCTTAGACAAGGGTCTCACATCTAGAATATCAACAGTTAAGGTAACATTTAGAGATGGTCTAAAAACTGTGATTTCTGGCATCCTCTGCCATAATCACTGGAGAAGTAGAATAGAGACAAACAGGATTGAGGACCACCATTCTATATTTTTCCATGGGTTGCCATGGTCAAAGAATGTGCCACACAGTGGCCAAGTTATTGAAATTAGCCTCTCTAGAAGTAGTTAGCTTGGTCCACAAAAAACAGACATTATCTCCTCTCTTCTCATTGTATTTAATGCTTTCCCAGCCAGGTAGAAAGTTCTAAAAACTCCTTTTCACTAGCATAGCATTCTAGACTCCAGGGTACTTTCTATGTCAGTATGAGGCATCATGGGAGGACTTTTGTAGAGAATGATCTGATTAATAATAATGTTATGTTATATTTCACATATTATATATATTATGTTATATATATTTTGTTATAATTAATAAGAATGTTATTGACTATGATTAAAGGCAGAAATTTGCTTAGAAACCAATAACTTTTTTTTCTGAAAAGCAAAATATTCTAGAAACTTTATTGATCTTATAAGTTACCCATTCTTTAAGTTAATTACTAGGACTGTTCATAGTATGTTTCTCAAGCCAACTGGTACATCACAAATATATAGTCCCTAGTCTCCCACCCCCTTAAATGTCTTTTAAACTTGTAAACAAACTCAGTTCAGTCTGAACATATGATTTACTATCATCTTCTTATTGGAAGAACAAGAAAGCCATAGATTTGAAGAACAATGATTTATTAATAATTTAATAATTATTATTTATTAATATTTTAAAGAACATATGATTTCTTATCATCTTCTTATTGGAAGAACAAGGGAGCAAAAGATTTGGACTTTAGAATGATGGGACCAATTAGGGGCTCATGGATTCTCTCACTGCACAAAACAATAGTTCATTCCAACCTGTGGAGAAACCGTGACTGTTATCGTTAGAAAAGAGGTAGCTAATTCATATCCAAAATGATGTCCCCCTAAGCTGTTCTTAAACCATGATGAACAAGTCGTGAGCTTCATCCTAGGGCTTAATGATAACCTAGCTGATAATGACCACCCAAGACCAGAGAAAAAACCCAGCTGGCCATCAATCCCCAGGAAATTCCCTGCACCAAGACTATGATTGCTATTCAGAGCTTAAAACAAAGATTACCAAAAAAAAAAAAAAAACCACAGAGCTGCGTATTTGCCTTGTGTGGGAGATACAGCTGAAATTGGCTTGGAAAGGATGTTTCCAGAGTTCCAATGCTCTGTCCTCTTTTTGTTTGGATTGTCTGAATCATCTCTCAGCATCATACACACACACACACACACACACACACACACACACACAGAGATTCAACTTATAATTTTTATTAGGTAATAATAACTAGTTACCAAGTGGATACAGGCAGGGCCAATCTTGTCATCCCCCACCATTTTTTTTCAATGGAAATAGAAATATCTCAGTATCCCGAAAATATCCTCACCCTTTTAATGCCTAGGATTCTTCTATCAGACCCTAAGGCTTTTGTGTCTGTTTCAATTCAATAAGTCATGCTTCATGCTGTTACTAGTAATTTACACCTCAGTGTGAATGAGGAATCTGAGAAAATGGTTTGATGGAGCAGGCAGTAAGATTCAATCAATACAGTGGTGGACCTGAATTCGGGAAAACCTTGATTTAAATGGTGCCTTCAGATGCTGGCTAACATTGTGACTCTGGACAAGTCACTTACCCTTGCTGTTTCCTCATCTGTAAAATGGGGATAATAGCACTTACCTCCAAGAGTTGTTATGAGGATAAGAGGAAATGATGTTTGTAAACTTTAAAATACTGTCTAATGTCAGTTTTTCTATTAAGATACAGAGGGTTAACTGCATTGGTAAGAGAACTATGCATGCCACCTCAACAGAGGAAATAGGTCCCAGTACAAAGAACTAAAAAGTTGATGACGTACTTTGTTGACTAAAGAGTTCTTCTGAAGAAAGGCAAAAAATATTTCCTGCCCTCAAGGAGCTCACATTCTAATGAGCAGAATAAATTGAAGATAATCTCAAAGGGAAGGTGCTATCATGGTAGAGAACAAGGAGATAGAATAATACTAATTAGGTTGAGGACAGGGGGAACAGAAAAGGTAGGATCTGAGCTTAGTCTTGAAAGAGGTCAGGAAAACTAGCATTCCAGTCATGAGAGACAGCCAGTGAAAAGGTATTGAGCCAGAAGATAAAGTGTTCTATATGAGTAACAGCAAGGACACCAATAACATTGAACCAGAGAGTACATAAAAGAGTAAAGCATAAGAATATTGAATAGGTAGAAAGGGGCCAAGTCATTAAGAACTTTAGAAAGCTAACAGAGAATTTTTGATTTGGTCCTCGAGGTCATAAGGAACTGTTGGAGTATAGGATGACATGGTCAGACTTGATATTTAGGAGAATTACGTTGGCAGATGAGTTGAAGATGGACTGGAATGGGGAGAGACTTCAGTCGGTGAGACCAAAATGCAGGTCATTGCATTAGTCCATTATCAGGTGATGATGGCCTACACCAGGTGAGTGGAGAGAAGGGTATGTGAATGTAGAAATGACAAGGCTTGGCACCAGATTGGATAGGTGAGTATGAGTGAGAAGTCGAGAAAGCAACAAGGTTACAAGCTAGTTCAGTGTGAATCCTAATCCTAAAGGTTAATGGGTGAAATGGTTTGCCAGGTCAGGCAAGAAAACCTGTGTACACAGAAACAATAATCTTAATAAATAATCCTTTTCCTTAACAGTGTTTACCAGTCTAGTTCCTTCACATTTTCTTTATCAGTCTCACTTTTAATTTTCTGACCATTGCTAGGGTGGCTGGCAAACACAGGGTTATGACAATGAGAAAGTCTCTTTCACATGTCTGTGATCAGGCTTCTGCTTAGCGAAAGAGGGAAGTGTCCTTCCCAAGCTGGTAGCCTTTGGCTAGCATAGTTTTCAGCTCAGATCTCACAGCACATGGTAGGGACTGCTGCTGCATGTCCAAGGGCTCGTGGAGAAGTAGATAGAGCACTGAGCCTGGAATCAGGAAGACCTGAGTTCAAGTCTAGCCTCAGACATTACTAGCTCTGTGACCTGGGGAAGGATACTTAACCACTATCTGCCTCAGTTTCTTTGACTGTAAAAATGGGGAAAATAGCAGCACCTACTTTTCAGGGTTGCTGTGAGGATCAAATGAGATAATGTTTGGAAAGAGTGCTTTGCACATTTTGGCACACAGTAGGTAGAATATAGATGCTTGCTTATTCCATTCCTTCCCTTTAGAAGAGGAGCTACTCTTGAACAGAGAATAGTACCTTCCCCCTCTAGAAGACATGACCTATGGAAATTTATTCAAGACTCTTTCCCTGCTTTATAGATTAGAGATTTGAACTTATCACAAGCAAGAGGGACATGTTCTAGGGAACTATATCCCCCATAAGACTGTGTGAAAATATTAAAGGTGGAAGGGGCCTCATCACTGACCGCTTCATTCAATGCCTACCAAATTTGTTGTTATGACATGTTTTGTTTGGTTTTGTTGTTGTTGTTGTTATTCAGTCATGGTCAACTCTTTGGGGTCCTATTTGGGGCTTTCTTAGCAAAGATAGGGGAGTGGTTTGCCACTTCCTTCTCCAGCTTATTTTACAGATGAGGAAACTGAGGCAAACAAGATGAAGTGACTTGCCCTGGGCAAGTGTGTGAGGTCAGATTGAACTCAGCTCTTCCTGACTTCAGGCCCCACGCTCCATTCCCTGCACCACCTAGCTGTCCTTGTGACATGGTTAGCTCATAAGGCCAAAGGCAAGTTAAATCTCTGGATGGGCCAATCAGATTAGTTCTGTTTCATGGCTACAACCTATATAGCTAGCCTCAGGCAGCCCTCTTCAATCAAAAAAATATTTAAGCAGCTACTATGTACCAGGCATCGTTCTAGGCACCGGAGATATAAATGAAATAATGAAACAATCTGTGCCCTCAAAGAGCTTACATTCTTGCCAGCATGTACTACTTGTCACAGGAAGGATTAGCCAAGAGTCATTAGAGACTATAGGAATCAATACAAAAATCCATCTCCCCTGCTGCGAAACAAAACCAAACAACTTGAAACATATGATCTGCTGGTGACTCAGTTGATCACCTTGACCCTGTGCCCTTTCCTTTATGCTTAATGGATCAATGAATAACATACTAATAACAAACTATAATTATTGCTATTATTAATTCTTAAAAATCAAGATAGGGTTACATTTGGTTTTCATTCTTTTTAACAGGGGAATATGAAAACAGGTAGAAAGACTGCATGATATATTAGAATGAGTATTGTAGTAGGAATGAAGGCACTCCAATGGTTCCCAAACCCTCACTTTTAATGGTTCTTTAAATAGAAATTTAGCAAAACCTTTACAGAAAAATTGTTTTTAATGATTTTGGTGCTTAATTCTAGCAGTACTAAACAAGATGAAAGTGAATGTGTAAATATGTAAGCCTTCATGTAGAAATCTAATAGCACTGCAAAAAGCTTACTTAGCAAAAAAAGGATGTGATTATTTTCTATCAATAAGTGGGAACAACATTGAATATGATGACTCACCTCATAAGGTATTTCACATTTTACCTTGTGCTTACATAAACCATTAGGGAATTCCCCCCACACACACACTTCATCACATTTACTTTCAAAATTCAAGAGTTTTGTTTTCAAATTCATAGTCCTTACTTTGTAAATGCCTTTGTCATTCTGTCAGCACTGTGGAACCTTTTTCTTTTCTTTTCTTTTCTTTTCAGCACTTGATAACATTGCACATACATTGTGGTGCTTGCTTTGGTCATATTTGTAATGATTCTTCATTTGGGATTTGAAACATAGACTAGGTCCATGGATGTTTGTTTCATCATCAGTCTTGCTCATTAACCACTTTGCTTCCTTCTAAATCCCTACTTCTATGTTTTATTCAGTTATGCATAATAGGTATTTTGTATAACAAATATTTATAATTGGGGGTATAAGGTTTGTTTTGTTTTTTAACCATAAGTGTATAAATAAACAAAGCAACCTGACTTAATGAATAGAGTACTGAGCTTGGAGTCAGGAAAACCTAGACTTCAAATTCCACTTCTGATTATTGTTAGCTATGTGATTGGGTGAAAATCACCTAGCGTCTGTGGGGTTTACGTAATTCCTTAGGACATATCTACTTAAACTGCAACAGTGGAGACAATTTCGGCACTGGGAATTTCCTACAGTGACCAAGTAACAGATCCTTTGAGCATTTACATATAAATGGTTGCTGGTTGTTTTAAAATACTAAGTTAAGACAGGCCAACAAACAAGTGATTGTGTTTCACACATGTGGGGACTCATTCAGCTATTGATTCTAAACCCATAAGAACTTTTTGGCCATGGGGTTCATTTCAACCAATTTCCAGTAGTCCTATTGCCAACATTACAATTGACCATCATTATAACTATTTTTCCCCCATAGAACCTCACATCTCCCACCCCAATCCACACTGCACAGAGCTCATTTTGAGGAAAAATGGATTTGATGATCTCCGAGGTCACTTAAAGATGCTTGGTGTCCTAGCTTGCTGGGTCCTTTCCCTATTTATTTTGAGGAGAAGACATAAATACAACTGCATTGTTAAAATGGTTCCTTGTAGCACGTTTCTCACTTTTCTCCATTATCCTTTCCATCTAGGAACTGTATTCCCAATCCTATGATGCCGTCGGTGTGATGTTTGCCTCCATCCCTGGATTTGCTGATTTTTATTCTCAGACAGAAATGAATAACCAAGGAGTGGAATGTCTGCGCTTGCTGAACGAAATCATTGCTGATTTTGATGAGGTAAATCCCAGGACTCTAGGTTTTATTGTTAAATATCAGGGCCCTTTACAACCTGCCTCTTTCTACCTTTCCAGGCTGCTTATACCTTTCTCTTCTCTACATTCTATGATGCAGTGACCCTAGGCTTTTTGCTACTACTCACATTTCCTTTCCCAACTCCAGGAATTTTCATTGTCTGTCTTGCATTCCTGGAACTCCCTCTCTCCTCTGACTTCTGGCTTCCCTAGCTTCCTTCTTCAAGGACACTCTCCCATACCTATTGTTTATACATAATTGTTTACATGTGGTTTCTCCCTTATTAGATGGTAATCTCCTTGAGGGCAGGACCTTTCTTTTTATGCCCTGTGCTTAGCATATAATTGTACCTGGCATATAATTGACATTTAATAAATGATTGACTAACGAACTATTCTTTGGAGAATGCATTGGAAATTGAATGAACGAACAGCAATTATCATTAACTATTTGCTATGTTCTATACTAAGGACTGAGGATACAAATACAAAAGTGGGACATTTCCTACAGTCAAGGAAAACTTACATTTTAATAGGAGGAAACAACATGTAAGGGAGGGGTGGCCAGGGAACATGGATAATGAACAGAGCCTAAGGGAACTGACTGATATTCCCTTTCAAATTTCAAGTGTAGTAATGACTTGATTAGAATTCCTATGGCACTGAAGGGGCAGCTAGGTGGCTCAGTGGATAGAGCACCAGCCCTGAAGTCTGGAGGACCTGAGTTCAAATCTGACCTCGGACCAAATACTTGACACTTACTAGCTGTGTGACCCTGGGCAAGTCACCCCAATTGTCTAAAAAAAAAAACAGAAAAGAAAAGAAAAAAAGAATTCCTATGGCGCAAGAGATGAGAGGGAGAAGGTACAGGGAAGAATGCAAGAAGATAGATTTTGGAGAGAATGAGCATGATTTGGTCTGGGGATCTCTAGATAGAGTAGGCTTTGCATGCACTTGCCAATTAGGGTAGCTCAGCCCCAGGGCAGAAGTGCTAGCTGAGTATATTAAGTTCCCCAACGTATGGTCTATGGAGGTCCAGTGATCTGGAGGATGTAACAGCAAAGCAGACAGTAAGAAATCAAAAGAGTCCTGCTCTCACAGAGCTTTACATTCTACTGGGGGAATACCAGATGTAGATAGACAAATATTTTGATGATAAATTAGAAGGTGAAAGGGGAACATAGTTCCTCTAGACCTCTGAAAAACCTCTTATGTATGACTAGAACAGCAGAGACCAGTATACAAAAGAAGGCTTCTGGAAAAAGAGGCAAGCAAGTCCAGAAATGCCTTTCATAGCTATAAAAACAAATGCAAAACAGAGACTCTTAGTGTATTTCCCCTTTAGGCCAGTTGGTAAAGAGCTATTCCCTGTAGTTATGATACGCAAAACCAAAGTCTCCAAGTCTATGCTCAATCCTTACTGTTCCTCCAGTAAGGGGGCCAAAAGCTGTATCGTCTTCTCCCCAAGAGGTTGGCTCTGATCCAGCACTCCCTCTTCTCTTTTTAAATGGCTAGAGCCCAGCCCCTCGACTTTCTAAGAGATTGGCTCTGTGCAGTCATTCCCTCTCCTTCTTTAGAAAGCTAAATCCCAGGATCCTCTTCTCTCCAGATGCTAGAGAGGTGAGTGGCAACATGACAAAGCTGGATTCAGAGTCAGCAGAACTGGGTTGACATCCTGCCTCTGCCATTCCTTAACCTCTTTAGGTTTCAAACATCCTGAGAAAAGTGTAGAGCCATGAGATATATTCAGAGCATGGTGAGTAATCCAGTTTTGTTGAATCATAGGGTATGATTCATAGGCCTATGTACATGTGAGATAAGACTGGGGGGATAGATTGGAGCCAGATTGCAGGGGACTTTGAATGCCAGGATAAGGAAGTACAATGCACAAATATGTTTTTAGAACAATCAACAGGGTATTCCCCCTACAAGGCAGAACTCAAAGTAATCACAGTGTTGTAGAGTTCCTTACCGTAGTTCTCTCTCTAACAAAGAATAAGAGCTTTTCCCCCATTTCGTCTTCATTTCTGGCTATTTAATTAATAAAAGGTCTAATTAAGGACTGCATTATACCACAAACACTTTCAGTTGAATAATGAATTAAGTTTGCAGCACACATATTAAATGAAATATTATGGTCCCTTGCTAATTACTAATCTACTTCTGGTAGATAAATGCAATTTGCATCAACCTAAATCTGGCTCATAGCCAAATGACTGTACACCAAAGTAGGTCATGCCAAATGATTCCATAGCGGAGGAGAAAGCTGGAGGAACACAGGCATGAGGAAGGACACGTTCTTATTTTGAATATTCTCATCTACAGGGCTGCTGGACAAACTCCCGCTCCTGGTACCTAAAACGATAAGTCAGAGTCACATTCAGTAACAGCTCACACTTAGGTAGTGCTTTCCTGACCACAACTCTGGGACGTACGTTGGACAAGAATCGTCATCCCCACACGATGGAAGCAAAAACTGAGGTGTAGAGAGTTCTAAGGAAATTTCCCAAGGTCAGATAGCTAGTGAGTTTTGGAAGTTGGACTCAAACCAAGTGCTTTTTCAAATACCGACACTGACCCTGTTGACCACCCTCCTCCTCCTGGACTCCTTCCTTCCTTAGTTTCCATAACACTAATTTCCACCAATTACTATCATTCATATACTGCTCTTTCCATATGGATATCTCCCAAGGCTCTATGTTTGGCCTCTTTCCCTTTCTTTTGAGGCAGAAGTAATGCAGGGGATAGAGCTGTGGACCTAGAGTTAGGAAGATGAGTTCAGTCCAGCTTCAGATACTTACTAGCTGTGAGACCCTAGGCAAGTCACTTAACCTTGGTTTGCCTCAGTTTCTTCTATAGTAAAATGAGGATAATAATAGCACCTACCTCAACAGGGTTGTTGTTAGGATCAAATGAGGTGTTTGTAAAGCACTTAGAACGGTTCCTGGTACATTGTAGGTGCTATAGAAATGCCTATTCCCTTCCCCCACTTTCTAATCCTATCAGCCATCCATCCTGGGTATCTTGCCATCTCACCTGCTTTAGCAACTGCCACCCTCTCCAGCCGCAGAATAACACTCTTCAGAACAGAAGGGGGCTATCATCTTCCCTCCTAAAGGTCATTTCCAGAGAACATGTCCCCATTCAATTTGGAATTCTTGCCTGGGTTTGAGCCATCAGAACCTACATCCCTACCTTTTCTGCCTGTCCCCTACTGCACCCTCACTTTCTATCTCTTGCTTCTCAAATCATTATCAAATCAACACTGCCATTGTTTTTGGAAAGGACATATCATCAACTGCCCTATTCCTATGCTCACCATCTTTATGACTCCTTATACTAAAACTCCCTTGCTAAATACCACTCACTTTTATATGTATCCTCTCCTGTACTAGAATATAAATTTCTTGAGGGCAGGAACATTTTACTTTGTATCCCCAACCTAACAGAGTGCTTGGCACAGAGATGGCACTTAACAAATGGTTTTTTTTTTCATTCATCTGTCTACATGCTAATCCCTTTATCTTATTACTCATAGGGTTTATCATAGCTACATAGATAACTCCCAAATCTATACATCTAGACCTGATTTCTCTCCTGGATCTCATTCCTACATCACAAACTACTTACTGAACATTTCCTTTGGTTTCTCAATTTACAATGCCCAAAATGGAACTCATCTTTCCCCATAGAGCTAGTCTTCCTTCAAACTGATCTATTTCTGTTTAGTACACTGTTAATCCTTCTAGTCATCAGGTTTTGTAAGTTTAGAATTACAAGGAAGTTAACTCTCTTTTACAGCATCTTCCACATCCCACCCCTTCTCTCCTATCCCATGGCTACTAGCGTAGTTCATGTATTCATCATATCGCAAGCAAATTAGTCTAAGAGTTTCTTAATTGGTCTCCTTGCTTCTAGCCTCTGTTCTTTCCATTATCTACGTGTCATTCCCCTCATCAAAAACTATCAATGGTTCTTTCTTGGCTCTAGGGTAAAATGCAAACTCCTCAACTTGACTTCTTTCTCCTATCTCTATGCCTTTGGCATGGAGCTCTCCCACATGCCTGGAACATAGTCCCTTCTCTCAATATTCTTTGTTTTCTTCAAGGCTCAATTCAACCTTCATGTCACCTCCTATATGAAGCTTCCCTTCATCCCCTTAATGATCTTTCCTTCATGAAATTTCCTTGCATTTACTTATCTACATACATATTGTATTCTTCATGAAAATATAAGCTTTTCCAGAACACAGGCTGGTTTTGTTTCGGTTTCCTATTCCCAGGGCCTAGCAGAATGTCTTGAACATAGTAGGTGTTTGATATCTATTTGTTACTGCTGCCTTCTCTAACAAAAAAACAAGAACCAACATCACAGAATCTCAAAGTTAGAAAGAGCCTCAGAAGCCATCAAGCCCAATTCGTATCTGAATATGTCAAGCAGTCAAGTCAACAACATTGAGAAGGACTCCCTCCCCTCTGTAGTTAGTATACCTGGCAAGTAGCCATGTAGTCTTGGCACAAAATGGGAAATTAGGCACATGGGTCAGCAATAACTGTTATTTTTTCTATCATCTTTTATGCAGGATAATAAGGTCCATGGCATTTCCCCCCCACCAACTCAGTATCTTCTCATCTTTCAGGTATCTAAATAATCCGTCCTGTAGCATCCTTGAAACTGTACCATCTGCACAATAGCATCCTGCTAAATATTTAACAACCAGGTCTCTAAAACTGCAGGATATGTTTAAGTTTAAATCCACAATTGTTAGCATTTTCTCCAGCACTTTCTTAAGTCTGGACAATCAACAGAACAATAAATCAACCCCTGATTTGTAGGGTTGACCAATTTCTGAGATAGAAATGCTCAGACTGAAAATTTCACACTTGGTACTAGCAGGCTGGTATGAGCTGGCTCCTCTTCTTTCTGAAAGTACACTGGGTCTCATCTAGCACCTCCTGTTTTTGTTTTCTCTGGTACCATTTCCACTTTCTCATACAGCACAGCAGAGATTGGGGTTAGAACACAAATGTGGTGGCTCACTCTTGTTGATGAAGAAGCCTTTGTTATTAACATCTTTCTAGACCTTTTTCATTTATTTGCAATTTCCTTCCACTTTCCTCCTTAAATACTCTGGTGATGATCTAACTTAATTGTGTCTCTCACCAATCTTTCTTTAAACCTGTTTTTTCCTCTTCTCTTTCTGTTTTATGAAGCAATATACTTCATGATTTTCTACCATATTCTGTTGTAGGATTTTGCAAATGAACCAGTGGCCTAGACTAGTTCTTTCATTGGCTGCCATATTTTCTCTTGGCAAGGAGAGCAAATGTTTGCCTGCAAATGTGGTTTCTAGACTCTTTTGATCTAATTGCTGTGATAGGTTTCCATTGTGGTCATGGGTATTCTTTTGCTCATTTCCTATTTTTCAGTATTACCTTGTTAATGGCTCAAATTAGAGTTCCTTTAATTCCATGCCATATCTTCTTTGCATTTTTTCTTTTATTTTGCTTTTGATCTCTGCTATAAAGAGTTGGTTGCCTAAATGTACGGACATATTTAATTTGGAAATGCTTCTCAAATCAGTAGCCAGTCATTCCCTGCATACTAAAATATAATCAACTTCATTTCTTGTACTACTCATCATGTTCCCTATACCCATTGTTTCTTGACTCTTTTCTTAAATTAAAACATTCATCATTTGCAGGACTGAGACTTCTCCATAGTCTACAAGTATTTGGCTTTACTCATTTTTCTCCTAATCTAAGTATCATAAAATGTTTTTTACTTTCTTCCTCCGTTTTTTATCCTTGAATTGAAGTCACTAAATATTAAAATGTTCCTTGATTATATTTGAATAGAATTATCAAGTTATTTATGTATTTTTTTCTACCTCTGAAATCTTCACAACCAATT
Organism: Phascolarctos cinereus; assembly: GCF_003287225.1. Taxonomy (NCBI): domain Eukaryota; kingdom Metazoa; phylum Chordata; class Mammalia; order Diprotodontia; family Phascolarctidae; genus Phascolarctos; species Phascolarctos cinereus. The sequence continues at coordinate 631,980,091 of NW_027555847.1, read as the reverse complement.
TTGGCACATAAGCCTCAACTATCTTCGTGGTAATGTTTCATGGTGGTGCAAATGCTTACCATGAGCATTCACAAGATGAACAAATGTCCCATGAAATCATATTCCTTGCTGCCTTAGGACACACAGTAAAACTAACCTTAACTCCTTTCTTTGCCTGTCCAAGGAGAAGCAGTGAGCCATCCTTCCATTTATCTGCAACTTCCTTTGGGAATCAGGTTTATTTTTTAGTAAGAATTTCAATATTGCTATAATTGAAATTCTTCTAGCAGTCTGAATTTTTACTGGCCACTGGAAAAAGATATCACATTTAGAGTACCAAGAGTTAAGTTAAGCTTTGTAGTCTAAAAATCATGCAGTTCTTAGTGCCTTCTTCTTTCCACCCTTTTTTCTCCACTCTGCTATAGTCACTGTAGAAGCAGAAGGCACAGGAGTGAAGGTAATTTTGCGTGTTTTTTTTTAATGTGCTGCCTTGAATAACAAATCCATCTCCAAAATGATTGATGAACTGATAGTTTCTCTATACTTAGCTAGTCTGACCCTCAGAACATAAGTACAATCTGTTGTAGGACATGTATTAAATACATGGCAGGTAGTTGATAAATGTTTCTAAATAATTTTTAAATGTAATTTCTCTTAGTCATTAGAGATGGAAGGGACATAAGAAGTCATCTAGCCCAATTCCTTCACTTTTCAAATGAGGAATATTGAACCCAGAGAGGTTAACTAACTACTGACTTGTCCAGGTTTATATGAAGAGGTGTGTCCTGAAGCCAGCTCTGAGCGGTGAGCTGGTTGTCAAATTTTCGGAGTGAGCATTTACACCTCAGAAATCACAATCATTACAAATCATGGCTTTATTGTTTTGTTGATTATCTCTAGACTTTAAAAAGTGTTAATGATACAGATGAAACATAGTGTATGTGCATAGAATTTTTTTTTTTTTTGCAGTACAGCCTAGTTGTTAAACATTTACCGGCATGCTCCTGGATTGCTCTATCAATATTGCGTAAGGGTAGCAGAAGGTTCAGGAAATTAAGTCATCCTTAGACTTGAGGTCTGGTGACTTGAGGCTAACAAGGATGATAATAATAATAATAACTGGCATTTCTATAGAGCTTTAAAGATTTGCAAAGTGCTTAACGTCCACGATCTCATTTGAGCCTCACAACACCCCTGCTTCTATGTATTTCAACCCAGGCCCTCTTATTCCACATCTAGTATTCTTCCTATTAGACCAGACACTGCTCATTTTCTGAGAATTTAAAAACAAGCGTGTAAAGTAATAAATATTTTATGTGGATGAAAGAGAAAGAGTGCCCAGGGAGGAGAGTGAAGAGAAGGTGATTTCAAAGGTGGGGCTCATTTTGCAAGTGTGAGGTTGGATTCCTAAATTCAGTCAAATACAAGAGACAACACTGATGAAGATCAGAAGACTTGTATTTTTGTCTCAACTTTGCCTCCAGGTTGCTGTGTGATCTTGAGCAAGACGTTTGTTCTCTGGATTCCCTTTTCTTCATATGCCACTTGAGGGATTAGGACCAGCTGATCCCTGAGGCCTCTTCTAACTCTGTGACTCTAATTACCTTAAACTAAACCTCCTGTAGAGCTTGCTCTCCTCTTTAATATTAAATTTCAAAGGGGGGAAAGGTAACATTTTGTAAAAAGATTTTCAAAAATAGATGACGGAAAGGACAAACTTGCAATTTCAAAGTAGTGTTGAGAAGTAACCAAAAAAAAAAAAAAGGAAGAAAAGAAGGAAAATTCCATATTATCCATTAATATGCATGAAGAAAATGTGCCAAATGATGCTTTACTCCAGGGATCAAACAATAAGTAGTGGAAAGAGCACAGAATTTGGAATCAGAAGACATTGGTTTTAGTTCCAGCTGTGACACTTGTTACCTGTGACCTGGAGTGAGTCAGTAGACTGATCTAGAGGCAGCTAGGTGATAGAACAGTAGACCTAGAATCAAGAAGACCTAAGTTCAAATCCAGCATCAGATGCTTGCCATGTGACCTTGGGCAAGCCAATTAATCCATCTGTCTCAGTTTTTTCATCTATAAAATGAGGATAATAGTAGCACCTAGTTCTCAAGATTCTTGGGAGGATAAAATTTGTAAAGCACTTTGCGAAGCCTAAAATATAAAATACTATATAATTACTGGTTATAATTATGATATTGGGATTAATTTCCTTATTTGTAATAAAAAGATAAGAAAGTATATAATATTTGCTTCACAGGGTTATTGTGAGGAAAGATTTCTGCAAATCTAAAGCAGTAAAGAAATATGGAAACTATTATACCATTGACTAAAAGATGTTCTTCACCTATTTTTAAATACATTGAAATCTATGGATAAAAAAAAACCTTCCCAAAAAATCTCCATGGATCTCATAGTGAATTGAAGAAACCCTATGTCTCATTTTAGACCTACTAGGATGAAGAGTCTTTTACTGCTGTCTGGGAAATCAATCAATCAACAAGCAGGTATTAAGTTTCTTCTGTATGCCAGGTACAACCCTAGGACCTAAGAATACAAAGCCAAAATGAAATAATGGTCCCTGTCCTCAAGGAACTTGCATTCTTTTAGAAGAGGCAACATTTACACAAATAAGAATGTAAAGAATGTATACAAATTAGTATATGAAGAATATGTTCAAAATACATATTAAGTACTTTTGAGAGGGACAGGGCTGGGGAGAACAGGAAAGGCTTCATGTAAAAGGTAGTGTTTGAGCTAAATCTTGAAGGAAACAAAAAATTTTATGAGGTCAGAAACTAACACCAAGCAGCTTATTTCTCATTCTAACCTCATTAATCATGGCACCTAAAACCGCAGTGTGACATATGTATCTCAAGATAATTCATATCTTCCTTCATGTCATCCCTGGAGACCTACTGACTTCTTTATGACAACATTTAGGTTCAAGGGTAAAGTTATTATGAAAAAGAAAGGTATAGGTATGGCCAGCATGAGGACTTGCCCTGTGGCTTCTCTGTCTGCTGATGAAAAATGGGCTTATTTTCCCTGGAGTGCTTTCTAGGAATACAAAACTCAGCACAGCCAAAATTAAAATAAGAGATAACATCCTATGCTGTTAACACTAGTTTCTTTTCTCAATTCTGCTAGTAACTTTATATAATTTTGAGCAAGTTCTCTGGGACTCAGTTTCCTGATCTGTTAAATGGAAAGAAAGAAAGAGAAAATATTATCTCCAAAGACCCTGCAAACTCTATGATTCCATGGCCTGTTCTATAATTAATACTAATCACTGCATTAGATTCAATCATGTAAAAAAGTCAAATTTTTACTGTGATTGCCATTTGCTGGATAGACTCAACTGGAGGTTAGGATCAAGGGTGGGAAATCTATAGCCTCAAGGCCACATGTGGCCCTCTGCATCCTCAAGTGTGGCCCTTTGACCGAATCCAAACTTCACATAACAAATCCCCTTAATAAAAGGATTTGTTCTGTAAAATTTAGACTCAATCAAAAGGTCACACCCAAGGACCCAGAAGGCTACATGTGGCCTCAAGGCTGCAGGTTCCCCACCCCTAGGCGATCACTATGTGAACTGTATTAGAAGTCATTCTTGTTCAAGTAGAGTTTGAGCTAAATAGCTTCTGAAGTCCCTTCTAACTCTACAATTCCGTGATTTGATTTGACCTACCATACATAAAAATGCATGCAATAATGAGTTATATTACAATAAGGTTCTACTCTATTAAGGTTTCCTAAATGGGATGCAGTGCAATCATCCATAGAGTAAATGGAATGGCACTTTGTAGATAATTAGAAAAAAGGCATGAAGATTAAATTCTTTCTAATCCTTTCCACACGGCCAATTCAACATGAGATAACTTATCAATACTTTCCCATACTCAAGTTAGAGCTATGAATTTAGAACCTACAAGATTTAATTCAGCTTTTGAATTTAAAAAAATGTATTGTCATTTTGGTAGTACATAAAAGCATTTTCCTCACCTTCCTTGCAGTGATTAGGTGATATTCAATCCAATGAAACATTTATTGCAGCACCTACTACATATAAGATTCTCTGTTAAGGCCAAGGATGCAAAGGTAAAAACAGAATCACAAAATCTCAGAGTTGTAAGAGATATCTTCAGAAGATATCTGGTCCAACCCATAGCTAAACAAAGACCTCTTCTATAACGTATTTGACAAGGAGCTATCCAACCTTTGCTTGAAAGCCTCAGTTAGATGGAACACAAAACTCCTAAAAAGATCTATTCCATTTTTGTTTGGTTCTAATTGTTAGGATTGTCATTCCCCCCCCTCCCCAAAGACTCTGCTTTGTCACAGGAAGGACCAGTGCTTTATCTAGTAATGGTACTAGATGGTGCTACTTAAGATAAGTAGTCAAAGCACTATATTTGAGTAAGCCACCAGGTGATGCTGTAGACTCCACCTGAGTTCCAGTATCAGCTCACCAAATTCCTGTTGAACATTTTGTACTGGCTAACTTCTAGGCATCTTCAACTCAGTAACTACAAAGTAAAGCTCATTATCTTTTCCCAAAACCCACCCATCTTTTATTCCCTGTTTCTATCAAGGGCCCCACCACTATTCCAGTCACTTAGGTTAGGAACCTTGGAGTAATCCTCAACTCCACATATTTAATCAGTTCCTAAATCTTATCTATTCTTCATCTACAACATTTACTGTTTTCCCTCCCTTTCTCTTCTCTCACAAAGCTACCATCTTATTTTAGGCCCTTATCACTTCCTGTCTGGACTATTACAATAAACTACTGATTTGTCTCCCTTCCCCAAGCTTCTCTCCTCTCCAATCCATCCTTTGCCAATCTGCCGAAGTGATTTTAGTATCTATGGTGTTGAAGCAAACCCCCCAAAGTAATTTTCCTAAAGCACAAGTCTGACCACATTTACTCATCTGCTCAGTAAACTCCAGTACTCCCTATTACATCTACAATTAAATACAGATCAAGCATTCCTGTTTTGTATTTAAATCTCTTTATAACTTGGCTCCACTTTCCTTTTTTGCCTTGTTTTACATTTTCTCACCCTCATATACTCTAAGTTTCAGCTAAATTAGCCTTATTGTTACTCCTCATACATGATACTACATCTTCAGCCTATGTGTCATTGCATAAAGTATAAAATACATTTTTTCCTTTCCTTTGTCTCCTTTGAATCTTTAGCTCACCTCAGCTCAAGGAACACCTCCTACATGAATCCTTTCCTAAACCTCCCCTTCCTCACCCCTTTTCCTCAAAAATACTACTACTTACATATGTGCATATTGTCTCCTCCAATAAAACATGAGCTCTTTGAGGACAGGAATTATGTTGTATCTGTCTTTGAATCCTCAGTGCCTAACACAGGGCCAGGAGCAGCCATCTAGTTCCTTTGCTATGCATTCAGACTATGCCAGAAGGAAGAATGGGGATCAGCAGCATACTTTTCATAAGGCCACCATGAGGTTTAGCATAGCCTTTTCCCCTGTCCCTCCATCTTCACTCCTCCTGGGACATGCATGGCATAGCTGACTACAATACAGCAGCTCATCCCTCAATAGTAGTCATGGCTTTTTATTGAATTGGGGAACCCATTCTAGTTACCTCTTTGCTTCAAGCATCAAGCAGAGGAACTGACCAGGGCCCACTTAGCAGTGTGGTTCAGTGGGAAGAACACTGGATTTGAAGTCAGGAAACCTGAATTCAAATTCCTTCTCTGCTGTTTACCATCTGAGTGACCTTAGGCAAGTCACTTGACCTATAGGCCTCAGCCTCCTTCTTTGTAAAATAAGGAGGTTGGGCTAAATGACGTCTGAGATCCCTTTCCATCTCTAATCTCATGATTCTATGATTTATTTCCCCACTCTTACTACATAATGAAGAAACAGTTTCAAATATATTCATAGAAATTGCTAAAGGAGATTTCAAAAGATTACAGTTTTTGAAGTAATTACAAGGATGAAGAAGTCAAGGAAATGGATAGGGAAACAGGCAGTATAGAGGAGGCCCTACATTGTCTTAAAGCATACTGTTACCACTAACACTGAGGCTAATTCAGACTATCAACTCGCCGGAGCAGGCCCCTCTTGTAAGGCTTAAATCAGATAACAGACATAAAGCACTTTGTAAACTCTAAAACCGTATATAAAATTGTTGTACCTGCTGCTGTTATTGTTATTAAGGTCTTATTGCCTGGGGGTCGGGGGCAGGCATATTAAACTGTGGACTTAAGCTTGCAATCCACTAAAACCCCAGAATAGTTTTTAAATGAACTACTACTATCTAGCCATGCTTCCTATATCTTGTATTTAGGTGGAAATTTTTTTAAGCTAAGTGTAAAACTTTATATCCATCTCTTTTGAATATCACCTTACTCAATTTGGCCCAATATTCTAACCTGTCAAGATCTTACTGGATCTTGCAGCCAATCTTATTTGGAAGAAGTTGTCCAGTGGATTGCCCCCTGAATGCTGCTTAGCATTGTCATGAACATTCATAGGTGACATACTTATCAAATTTGTAAATGACTGGAATGTGGAGGGGTAGCTAATAGCAAAGTGTGCTTGTGCATGCACACACATGCAGCAGCAGCAGCAGCAGCAGCAAGGTGGCATAGCAGATAAAGTTTTGGGCTGAGGGTCAGGAAGACTTCAGTTCAGATCCAACCTCAAACACTTGTTAGCTTGGCAAGTCATTTAACCCTGTTGGCTTCAGTTTCCTCATCTGTAAAAGAGGGCTAATAATAGTACATCCTCCAAAGGTTCTTATGAGGATAAAATGGGCTAATATTTGTAAAGCGCTTAGGAACCCCTAAAGCACTGTGTAAATGCTAGTTATTGTTGTTGTTACCATTATTATTATCTGGCATTCTCCAATCCTTTGGTTCCTTTTCTCTACAGTGATTCAGAGGTCACTGCCAGTAGCTGGACAAGCATATCTGCCAGTGCCTCAGAATGACGCTTAGCTAGGCCTGGTGACTCAGACTAGTCAAGAGCTGTGGGGTGCTTAGAGCTCAGTCAGACGTTGAAGACACCAAGGTCACCCACTGCATCCCAGGCCACTGCCAGTCGTCTTTGCTTTTGTCCTACCACTGGGCTTGTGGACTCTGGAAGAGAGTGAGGCTGATGACTTTGTGCGACTCTGCCCCATTTAAATCCAATGCACACCCCAGTCAAGACATCACCCCATGATGTCACTTGTCCTCTTCAAAATGAAGGACAAACAACAACACACACACAGGTCACTGCCTCAAGGAAGGTGTATTCTGATGGCAGAGGCAACATCTAAATGATGAGTTATATACAAAATACATGCAGTATAAACAAAAGGGGATCTCAGAGGGGAGGCACTAGCAGTTAGGGGATCCTGGGAAGGGTAGAAAATGGGATTTGAGCTGAAGCTTGAAGAAAGCTGGGAAACCAGGAGGCAGAGCTGAGGGGGGAGAGCATTCCCACCATGAGGTACGTTGGCTCCCCATCAGCGCCCAGACACTGAGACAAGGCATAGAATGTCTTATTCAAGGAACTGCAACCAGTACACTCCGGTGTGGCTGCACTAAAGGTGTTAAGTGAGTCAATTCTGTGCATTAGAAAGAGTTTCTTGCCAGCTCCATGGCAGATAGGCTAGACAGCAAAGGGGACTGGAGGGAAACCCATTACAAGGGTATTATAATGGCCCAGGTAAGAGATAACAAGGGCTTGAAAGATTCATGGCAGCTGGAAATGATAAGGAAGATGCAGCAGATAAAATTTGAGGATCAGAATTTCCAGAATTTGCCTACTTATTAGATATGTGGGGTGAGGGAGAGGGAGGAGTAAAATATTGCTTCAATTTTCCAGCCAGGGTGACTGAGAAAATAGCATTGCCCCAAAGAGAAATTGGGAAATTTGGAAGAGGTCTATATTTGAGGGGAAAATTATGATTTCAGTGTTGAATACGCTGAATGAAGCATTTGTAACTACTTACCGTGCTTTGCATTGAGGATACAAATAGAAAAGCAAGACAGGTCCATTTCTTAAGAAGCTCACATTCTAATAAAGGAGAAAACACATATGGAAGCAGCAATGGATAGAGCTCTGGGCACGGAGAAAAGAAGATATGACTTCAAATCTAAGCTCAGACACATACTAGCTTGGTGACCCTGGGCAAGTCATTTAACTTGTTTGCCTTAGTTTCCTCATCTGTAAAATTGGGGCCATAATAGCACCCATCTCCCAGAGTTGTTATGAGGATCAAATGAGATAATAATTGTAAAGTACTAAGCATGTTGTCTGGAATATTGTAAGTGCTATATAAATGTTAGCTATTGTAATTGGAGGTAGCTAGGTAACCTAGAGTCAGGAAGACTCATCTTCTGGGGTTGAAATATGGCTTCAGACATTTACAAGCTGTGTGATCCTGAGCAAGTCATGCAACCCTGTTTGCCTCAGTTTCCTCACCTGTAAAAAGAGCTTGAGAAGGAAATGGCAAACTGTTCCAGCATGTCTTCCAAGAAAACCCCAAATGGAGTCATGAAGAGTTGGATGCAACTAAAACAACTGAACAACATTATTATTATTAGTTTCATTTACAAGTTAGATGAAAGGATCCCATGGTCTTTGGAGTACAGAAGAAAAATAGATGTTAATGCTTCTCTTTTAATGTCATTCATACTGATAAAATCATATCCATTTCTGAGGTTGAACCATTTGATAGCACCAAGACCTTTGGTGACAAGAACTTTCTTTTCTGGGTCTTCAGTAGCTATGTCTGTAGCATCTGCAGGAGCAGTTGCCAGGCTGCATCTCCATGGATGCTGCTTCCCAGGGTGATGGCTGAGGGCACTGGGCTGGAAGCTCGCTATTCCCGAGGTTCTTGGGTTCAAGGTCCTCAATTGTCTCCACAGTTTCAGTGGAAATGATCAAGGTGGTGGTAGTGGTGGTGGTTAGATTTGCCTCTCCATCAGGCCAGCCTAGTTTAAACAACAAGGCATCATAGTGCAAGCAGAGTGGTAATCATCCTAGTGGTAAGCAGAGAATTCCCCTTGTTAGGGGAAACTATATCTTTTTTTAAAAAGTTCAGGACTCCCATGATGTCCAGAAATGACTCCATTCTGCTCACTCTCTTCCATTTCAATGCAGACTGTACTTGGTGAAAGCACAAAAATCAGAACTAACATCATTGTCTTTGATTACTTACTTCTAGTTACTTGGTGAAGACCGATTTCAAGATATTGAAAAAATTAAGACAATTGGCAGCACTTATATGGCAGTATCAGGCTTATCACCGGAGAAACAGGTAAAGAACTATTTTCTCCTTTACTTAAGTTAATTTTTAGTACACTAGCCAACATCCGCTCCTAAGAAGTAAGATCTAAGAACCCCTCAATTATTAGCCAGAATCAACTCAACTATAAATCCCATGAAAATAGGGACAGAGTCATTTCTTTCAATCTGCCTCAACACCTCATACTATGTTCTGCACACAGTAGGTAACTCACAAATGTTTGTTAAATGAGTCAGTGCTTGGGGGAGGGGAACATGAAAGGTTTGGACAATCATAAAGATCTAAATTTGTTTTTAACCAAACATTGAACAGTATTCTTTCTTCATTAAAATCTTCTCTAAAAATGTATAATATACTTTCATATATTAATAATTAAATTAATTTTATTATTATAATAAAATATTATAAATTAAAATAAATTAATAATTAAAATCCAGGGAACATTCCTTAAAATTTCCTTGCTGATTCAGAATTCTGTAAGACATTATAGTCATCATTGTGAACATCAACTACCTTTTTCCATCACTAGAGACATGAAAGAAGAAATTGGAATCAGAGGATAATGAACCTGGCATCCCTTCAAAGTTATTTTGCCAGGTTTTCTTTTGTAGTTAGGTCTCTTGAACAATGGTATTTCTTTGTGGTTACTTTTTTTCTCCTTAAAACATACAATAATTATAGACAATTAAGAACTTTGGTCCCAATTGCTATATAATAATAACAGTAATAATAGCCTTTGTGACCATGTTCAAATCACTTAACCTCTCAATACCCCCAAGCAGGTCTCTAAAGCTATGAAATAGCTATCTGCATCAATGGAGTGAGTTTCCACAGTGGAAGTTGCACACACTGGTAAAATCACAAGTTCTGACTTGAAAAAAAAAATCTTAGAGTAGTGAAGACTTTCATTCAAGTCCCACATACTAGCTATGTGATTGTGGGGGGGGGGAAAAAACCCTTTCAGTGTGTCAGGCAGGTCTTTCATACTCTAAGCTAAAGAGTAGGTGCACTGTTAAGAGAGAGAGAGGATTCCTTGCTGGATAATAACAATAATAATAATATTACAAAATTAGCATCATAGGATTTAGAGCTGGAAGGAACCTTAAAGATTATATAATTCCAGCTCCCCCCATTGAGGAAGCCAGGGCCAGAGAGACAAAAATCTCTTGTCCCAATACACACAGATAATAAGTAGCAGAGACAAAATTTAAACCCGGGCTTTCTGAGTCTGACTCCAGCATGCTTTCCATTACACCCCTGCTGCTTTCTTATATAGAGAGCAGTGAGGTTCCTCTAGTGCTAGTTGACTAACCTAACAAAGATTCTTAGTACCCACTGACATGAATTTAAATTGCCCTGGGTCTGAGTGTTGCTCTTTGCAAGCAAGCTTCCTAAGAGATAAAGACGGAGAATCCCAATAAAGTCCTGAAGGGCAGAGAGTAGAACACTTTATACTGTGCAAAACATTTTATACACTTCTCACCTTTGATCTCCACAATGACCTTGTAAAGGAGGCAATACAGATATTGTTGTTGTTCAGTCCTTTCAGTTGTGCTCAACTCTTCGTGACCCCATTTGGGGTTTTCTTGGTAAAGATACTGACTGGTTTGCCATTTCCTTCTCCAGCTCATTTTGCAGATGAGGGAAACAGAGGCAAACAGGGTTAAGTGACTTGCCCACGATCACACAGCTAGTGTCTGAGGTCGGTTTTGAATTTGGGTCTTCCTGACTCCAAGCCCAGTGCTCTATGCACTTCACCACCTAGCAGCCCCAGTATAAACCTTAGTTGTCAATTAATAAGCATTGATTTACCAAAGCACTGTATACCGGGGATACAAAAGCAAAAATCCCTCCAAGGAGCATACATTTGGGAGCAGAGGTAGAGATACCATTAATGTACACATATGTGTACTGTGCATATCATCATTTATACACATGTGAATATATATATATATATATATACCCTATGCATATATATATATACATATTAAGTATGTACATATTTATACCCACCCAAAAAGAATAAATAAAGGGTAGTTAGGGAGAGAGAGGGTACCAGTAGTTAATATCCCCATTGGACAGATGGGGGAAAAAAAACCTTTAGGCTAAAAATATTTTTTACTTATCTCAGAAGACAAAGGTAGGAAGAAGAAATTATAATGAACAACCTAATAATGACATGGCAACACGAGAGAAAATATGAGGAGAAAAACATTTCCAAAATGATAATAACAGTATTTCAGATGAGTGTGTAAAAGAAAATCATGACTCAGTTGAATTGAGTATGTATTACCAGTGTAAAACATGCCCAGGACAATCTTAATACATTAAGTTAAACTTCTTAAAATGCCAATAAATATGCTAGAAGAAAAGGCCTTTCTCAAATCAGAAATATTTTTCCTCTTCATACTTCTTTCCTCCTCTTTTGAAAACTCTCCTTGCTTCTCATATCGCCTCTGTCCTTTCTCACTCTTCACACTGTATTCTCACCTCTGGTTTTCTATCATTTTTCTTGTCTCTTTCCCAGTCCCACCTGGGCAGTGATCAAAAATTATCGAGTCAGATGGACCAGTGACATGTCTGGCTCTGTCCACTCCTGCCTTGCCTTCCACAGTTTTCAGCAACTACTTTGAAAGCCTGCTTTCTGATGTTCTATCCCCATGACTGCACCATAGCAACCTTTGGCCTAGAAAACATATGCTACTGCTTGAGAGGACTGGAGAACATATTATATGTTAACTGGACTGAACCAGCCTCTAACCTATGGATGGCTGGAGCTGAAGAACAGGAGAGTCAGGAATCAAACAGAAATTTAATTTCAAAGTGAGGGAAATGGCTCGAAAGCATGGACACATGTGCTGGGGCCCTGCCCCTACTGGTGGGCCCCGAGGTAGTGTGGAGAGATCTCAGCACTCATGCCAATGGCTACACAGTGAGCTGTAGCCCTGACAAGGAGGGATAAAAGCAACAATGAGGCCAGTTTGATTCATTGCAGGCCCTCATGACCAGAGCATGGGTACTTATCCAAGCTTGTTCAAGCTCAGAGAACACCTGATGCTGGTCACAGGAATACAATAATTATGATTTTGCTAGAGGGTGAGATCATCCAGAGAGTGGGTGCAAAGGACTGTTGTTACGCCAAGCTCAGGATCCAGCTTGTTTGCTGGGCCTTAGCTATGGAAAACAGGGTGTCTCCTAACATCTTGACACACACAAGGGTCAATTAGTCAGGAACCAGGGATGTTTAGCCTGATGATACAAAGATGGGGGAGGAGAAATGGGGAGGCAGGCAGAAGATAAATATCTTTAAGTATCTGAAAATCCATCCTGTGGAAGAGGCACTAAACTTGTTCCATTGGCCCTGAAGGTTATTGAACCTCTCCGAGACACGGGCTTTAGAAGTAATGGGTCTATGTTACATTGAAATGTGCTCTCTAATCATTTTTCCTCTTGCCCACCATCTTCCCAGACAGAAATATGGACCTGAGGAATTAAAATGATTCAAATATTGATTCATATACCTCTAATAATGATGCCTATACTCTGATACTTCAATAATTTGATGTTCTTTGATCATTTTGGTGTAGGCGTGCCCTCCACCAATGTAACTGCCACCCATCCATCCAAGTCATTTCACTCTTTGGAGATTCTTGTCCATCTTTTTCCATAAATTCTCCATGGAGAATCCACCCAATTTGCTGTAGACCTTCCTCTGCTTCAGTGTCATTCAAATGAACAACACTAATCACGAGCCTACATGCGAAATATTTTCGGTGTTCTGTCTGAGTAATCAAAAACAATGTGAAAGAAAGAGTTCATATAATTCACATCTTGATCTTATATGTGTGTGTGCGCATAGATATATAGATATAGATATAGATATAGATATAGATATAGATATAGATATAGATATAGATATAGATATAGATATAGATATAGATATAGATATATACACGCATGTGTATACATACATATATGTGTATGTGTATATGCATGTGTATGTGTATATACTATTCATATATGCATGTACACTATATATACATGTGGGCTGCACATATATAATATGGTATTAAACATGTTTTTAAAATAGCTATTATTAGCACTATGTAGTGCTTTGCAAATATTATCTCATTTGATCCTCACAATACAACTAGCAGCAAGTGCTATTATTATCCCCATGTTACATATGAGGAAACTAAGACAGACAGAGGTTAAATGACTTGCCCAAGGTCACATAGCTAGTAAGTATCTGAAACTGGATTTGAACTAATCTTCCTGACTTTGGGTACAGTATTTTATGCATTGCACCATTCTGCTGCCTCATTTCTACAAAATAAGCTCATAGGATTAAGGATAGGAACTAGAATTATGAATTCATGATATAAGAATTCCAATATGAGGAAATGTCCTCCATCTTTTCTGCCAATTACAGTATTAAGAATTGCCTAGAACACTGAGAGTTTAAGTGACTTGCTTAGGATCACAAAGGCAGTGGGTATCAAAGACTGGCTTGAATGCAGCTCTTTCTGGCATTGAGACTAACTCCTTATCCACAATGCCATCTTGACTCTATACGCATATCACATATGTATATGTGTATGTGTGTGTGTGTATATATGTGTATACACACACATGCACATATGTATGTGTGTATACACATATATAGTATATATTCTATATGTATGTTGTGTGTATACATGTGTGTATATATGGATAGGTAGAGATAGATAGATAGATAGATAGATAGATAGATAGATAGATAGATAGATAGATAGATAGATAGATAGAGCGGGTGTATATATGTACACATACAATTATTAGAGATAGGGGCCAGACCAGTGATTTCAGTGGTATGGAATTCCCAGGTGAGGAAATTCCCTCTACCAAGGAAGGCTGGTACTTTCTCTTCAAATTACAATATTAACTGCTTAGAGCACTGAGAATTTAAGTCATTTGCCCAGAGTTAGTAAGAATTGGAACCCACATCTTCTTGGCTTCAAAGTCAGCTCTCTATCCATTAAGCCATGTTGCCTGCTTTCCCTTTCCTTCCTTCCTTCTTTCTTTCTTTCTTTCTTTCTTTCTTTCTTTCTTTCTTTCTTTCTTTCTTTCTTTCTTTCTTTCTTTCTTTCTTTCTTTCTTTCTTTCTTTCCCTCCTTCCTTCTTTCTCTCTTTCTTTCTCTCTCTCTCATATATAAATATAGATATAGAGATATTATGTATATGTTATGTATATATGTATATCTGAAACAGGAAATGGCAAACCACTCCAGTATCTTTGCCAAGAAAACCCCAAGTGGGGTCCCAAAGAGTTGGACACAACTGAAAAACAACTGAACAAATGTATATGCCTATATGTGTGTATAGTTATATGTGTGCATATACATACACATATGTACATTTTGGTATGGATCTATGATATCATTGGCATAGGAAAACTGCTCCCAGTGAGGAAACCCTCCATCAATGCAGATAGGCAATTGTTTTGAAACTTACGTAAACTCATTTATATGACCCTTGGGGGCCCATATTTATAATTTCATCTGTACAAGAAATTCCCAGTGTGGAGACTCCCTTCACCAATGCAGATCAGAAACTTCACAGTAACATATGCTGACAAGTTCCCTGGGGCAACCAGAGGTAAAGTGACTTGCCTATTGTCTCCTAGCTCTTATGTATCAAAGACAGGATTTAAACCCAAGTCTTTGTGACTCCAAAGCAACACACTGCCTCTCCTAACTGTGATTGATATACATTAAATAAATGCAAAGGGTTTCTTAATAACAATAAACTATGGGTAAGGTGGGGCTTCAGGAATTACACCTAAACCATATTTCATTCTGAACACAGAATATAAAGACCTTAAGGATCATCTTAGTCCAAGCCTCTCACTTTACATGTGTGGAAACTGAGGCCCAGGGAGGTAAAATCACTTGCCAAGGGCTGCAGAGTCAGATGGTAGCAGAGCTGGAAGGAGAACTCAGGGCTCTTGACTCCCCAGTCCTGTGCTTCTTTCATTTCACCAATCTGCCTTCTTATTCAATACAACCTTTTGTTAGTGCTTTGTGAGCCATTACTCGTTGTTACAATCACCATCACTACCTTGAGTAGAGAGTTGTGGGTCAGGGTGGGAGGTCATGGAATCAGAGTAGACTCCAACTGAGTAGCAGCAAACATACATGCTGAGAAGCAGTTGTTTTCCAGGCAGAGGCCAGCCACGTTTAACAGGCTCTGTTTCTCTGTTGTTTAGCAATGTGAAGATAAGTGGGATCACTTATGTGCTCTGGCTGACTTCTCTCTTGCCCTGAATGAAAGCATACAGGAGATCAACAAGCATTCATTTAACAATTTCGAGCTCCGCATTGGTAAGTACAATATGAGATTGCTCACAGAGAGGTAAGCCTGCAAGGAATCCCATAGCTGCTTGTCATCAATACTAATAGCTAATCAGAACTGGAATTTGTTTGTGGAACACTTTACATCGACAGATATTTTCACACACATTATCAATTGAGAAGTCACTCTTCACAACAACCTGGGGAGGAGAGTGAGTTCTGAAAGTATTATTATTATTATTCCCTTTCTCAAAATAAGGAAATTGAACCTTTCAGGGTCAAGGGACTTGTCTAAGGTCAAGAAGTGCTTTGCACATAGTACTAATAATAATAACACCACCACTAAAAACAATAATAGCTAACATACATGTAATGTTTTGAGGTTTGCAAAATGCTTAAAATATATATTTAAATATATATAAAATATACAAATATATGTTTATATAAATATATTGAAAGAATAGATTTATTTTATTGTTTTGTTTTGACTAGGCAATAGGGTTAAGGGACTTGCCCAGGGTCACACAGCTAGTAAGTGTTATGTGTCTGAGGCTGGATTTGAACTCAGGTCCTCCTGACTCCAGGGCCAGTGCTCTATCCACTGTGCCACCTAGCTGCCCCTAGATTTATTTTAAATATATTTATATAAGTATATTTATATATAAGTATCTATAACATTTGTGTAAGTATAATATAAGTATCTATCACATATTTTATATGTATATTTATATAAATATATTTATAACATATTTATGTATCTATAACATATTTATGTTTAAGTATAAAAGTATCTCTCACCTATTTTATGTAAGTGTATATAACATATGTGCATATATGTAAATATATAACATTTATATGAGTGTATATATAACATTTATATATAAGTATATAAATATGTTATGTAAATATACCTATATGCTTATATAAATATATTTAAAATAAATCTAATCTTTCAATTGGTCCTCACAATAACCCAGAGAGTTAGGTGCTATTTTTATGCCCATTTTACAGATGAAGAAACTGAGGCTGAGAGTAGTTAAATGATTTGCCCAGGGTCACAGAGTTAGCAAGAGTCAGAAGCAGGATTTGAACTCATGTCTTCCTGACTCCAAGTCCAGCACTGTTGGTCCTGAGTACATAGGAGACATAAAATAACTGTTTATTTAAAGTGAAGCAGTGAAGCGAGGTCCTCTGCCTTTACCCATTATGCCAGAGGCCTCTTAGACTATGCTCCTTTATATATAAAGGGAGCCTTCCCTGCCAAACAGACTAGGGGAAGGTCATGGTTTTCACAGCTTAGTCCCAAAAGGTCCGCGTTCTTCCAGATTCAAAACCCACAGAATTCTAAAGAAGAAAAGGCCTTTAGAGGTTATCCAGTCCAAGTCTCTAGTACAGGCTGTCTCTCTAATGTGTTTGTAATTAACCTATAATACGTCTAGTGAGAAAATACCAGAGAAAAGGAGAAAAAAAAATAATCAAAGTGCTTGGCATCAAGACCAAGCAAAATTATGAAGAAAGCAAAAATGTTAGCAACTCCGCTTCTTCCTGGAGACGCTTTGCAGCCTCCCTTTTACCCATCAGTATACCCCTATCCTGTACCACCCACCCAATGCCTGCTCTGATGAGTCCACTAATTTGATCAATTGAGTAATACTTTACATGACTCATTTACAGCGTTTACATTCTCTTGGGAGACACAAAAAGTATATAATAATAGCTATTATCATCATTATTATTTAAAATAGCATTTATATAGCACTTTAAGATTTGCAAAGCTCTTTACAAATTTTATCTCATTTTATCCTTACAACAATCCTGGTAGATAGGTGTTATTATTATACCCATTGATGAGGAAACTGAAGTTAAGATAAGGAAACTAAAGTCCAGGCCACATAGCTAATTTGTGTCTGAGAGTAGATTTGAACTTAAGTTTTCCTGACTCCAGATCCAGGGACCTAATCACTCTACCCACTTCACTATTTACACAGATAGGTATATACAAAGTAATTTCAAGAGTATCTAGCACAGGGGCAGTTTGGTGGTGCAGTGGATAGAGCACCGGCCCTGGAGTCAAGAGGATCTGAGTTCAAATCTGGCCTCAGACACTTCACATTCACTAGCTGTGTGATATTGGACAAGTCATTTAACCCCATTGTCTAGCCAAAAAAAAAAAAGAGTATCTAGCACAGCTGACTAAATGCTTAAGAAAAGATTGGGTAGGGGGCAGTTAGGTGGCACAGTGGATAGAGCACCAGCCCTGGATTCAGGAGGACCTGAGTTCAAATTCAGCCTCAGACACATAACACTTAATAGCTGTGTGACCCTGGGCAAGTCACTTAACCCCATTGCCTAGCTCCCCCAAAAAAAAAAAAAGATTGGGTAGCTAAGTGGTACAGTGGATAGAGCACTAGGCTTAGAATCAGAAAGATTCATGTTCATGAGTTCAAATCCAGTTTCAGACACTTACTAGCTATATGACCCTGGGCAAATCACTTAACCCCTTTTGCCTCAGTTTCTCATCTGTAAAGTGACCTGGAAAAAGAACTAGTAAACTATTCTAGTATCTTTGCCAACAAAACCCAAAATGGGGTCATAAAGACTCAGGCACAACTGAAAGGACAGAACAAGCACTGGAAAACACAATTTCCAGATGCATTATCATAGCTAGTTAGCATTTATATAGTGCTTTAAGATTTGACAAGCATAAGTGGCTCAGTGGATAGAGTGCTAGGCCTTAAGTCAGGAAGATTCCTCTTCCTGAGTTCAAATCTGGAGTCACACGCTTACTAGCTGTGTGACCCCAGGCAAGTCATTTAACCCTGTTTGCCTCAGTTTCCTCATCTGTCAAATGAGCTGGAGAAGGAAATGGCAAACCACTCCAGTATCTTTGCCAAGAAATCCCAAAAGGGGTCACAGAGAGTCAGACATGAGTGAACAACAACAATAAATTAATTAAATTGAACTAGAGATTCTTTAAGGTTCCATTTAATTCTATGATCGATTAGCATGTAAATCTCACAGAGTTTGATTTGGGCCTGAGTTTGGGGTGCCTGCAATAATGTGAAGGGCTTACTCTCTCCCAAACTGAAATAAGCTGCTCTCCTTGAGGTGGGGGTGAGCTCCCCATTACCGGAAGTCTTCAAGCAAAAACTAGATGACCATCTGTCAGAAACAGTGAAGCACCACTTTAAGCTTGAAATAGGGAGTGAGTCAGATGATCCCTGATGTCCGCTTCAGCTCTGGAAGTAAACTTCTCTTATTCTTGTCATCTCTAAGGCCCCTTGTGAATCTAACATTCTGTTGTTAGGTGGTGAGCCTTTCACAGTTTGAGTTTGTGCCAGGCTTCATCACTCTCCGAGGATAGCCCTTGCTTCTAGCTCAAAAATGCTGTGATTATGTGAGGAAGTCCCATATGGTGACTCCCAGTAGGGTCCATGAAGCTATTACTTCTTCACTGTCACAGTCCTCCTCAGGTAGACCCACAAGCAGCCCTGTTTTCAGACTGGAGCCTTTCATCCTTTGCTGTTTCTCCACACGCGCCAGTCTATCTGAGCTCTGGGGATGACCTTGGAGGAGGCGCAATGGAGACCCAAGTGAGGGTTCAGCTTCTGACCCTGTGGCTAAGAATAATCACAGTGAATGACAATTCTCAAACTGCATGTGACTTCCCCAGCTCTCTGCATGTTGATGAGCCAAATCTGAATCACTGGCTGCCAGCTAATCATTTGCATGTACAGGGAAAGCAAAGAACTCAGCAATTCAAATCAATTCCGTGAGCATCCTTGACAGTCAAAACAAGAACAAGGCACTGCGCTAGATACTTGAGATATTTGTTGTTTAGTTGTCTCAGTTGTGTCCAACCTTTCATGACCCCGTTTTTGGAGGGTTTTTGTTTGTTTGTTTTTGGCAAAGATACTGGAGTGCTTTGCCATTTCCTTTTCCAGCTCATTTTACGGATGGAGAAGCTGAGCAAAGAGGGTGAAGTGACTCGCTCAGGGTCACACAGCTAGTAAGTGTCTGAGGCTGGATTTGAACTCAGGTCTTCTTGACTCCAGGCGTGGCACTCTATCCATTGTACCACCTTGCTGCCCTAAAGTATTGTTGTTGTTCAGTAGTGTCTGACTCTTTGTGACCCCATTTGGGGTTTTTTTTAGCAAAGATACTGGAATGGTTTGCTGTTTCCTTCACCAAGGCACTTGAGATATAGAAACACAAAAATTAAAGGGTCTCTGCCCTCAAGGAGTTTACATTCTATTGGGGGAATACAACAAATAGATAACAACAATAATTGTTTTTTTATTATTATTATTATTATTAAAAATATCATTTATACAGGTTTGTAAAGCACTTTACAAATATTGCTTCATTTTACCCTTACAACAGTCCTGGAAGGTAGGTGCTATTATTATCTCCATTTTACAGACGAGGAAAGTGAGGTTAAGTGGCTTATTCACATCACACAGCTAATAGTGTCAATTTTTTCTGACTCCAAGTCCAGTCCCCTATCTGCCACGCCATCTAGCTACCTACACGAGTAAGTATATACAAAGTAATTTGAAGAGGGAAGAAGTATTAAATGACTGGAGAATTACAGAGATATAGGAACTGAACATGGAAGGAAGCCAGGGATTCTTTGAGGCACGGGGTATGAGAGAATGCATTCTAGCTATGTGGGAGCACTTAGTACAAGGACACATGTAGAGGGGACGGCCCCTCACCGGTGAGAGGCAGTGATGTATAGTATTTAGTAGGCTGGGGCAGCAGACCAGGGCAAGTCACTTCACCCTGTTTGCCTCGGCTTCCTCACCTGTCAAATGAGCTGGAGAAGGAAATGGCCAACCACTCCAGCATCGTTGCCAAGAAAACCCCAAAGGGGGGGTCACAAAGAGTCGGACATGACTGAGCAACAACAGATTTAGTAAGCCGTTGGCAGCCATGCCTTGAAGCTTAAAGATTAGGTTAGACGTCTTTCAGATTATCAGAAGGAAGTCAGCAATATCTGGGTTCTATGAAACAGTTAGCCCAATAAGAACTGGCAGTTATATAACATGTTATACACATCATCTCATTTGAGCTCCTCAACACTATGGGGAGGCACAAAATGCAATCTTTAATTCACAGATGACTAAGCTGAGGTTCAGAGAGGCAAAGACTCACCACAAGATGATAGAACTAATCAGGGGCAATGGCAGGACTTGAACCCAGCACTTTCAAATCAAAGTCCAAGGCTTTTCACACTGTGCTTTCCCCATTCTGTGATTCTCTTTCTATTGGACAGCTAAGTGGTGCAGTGGACAGAATGTCTGGGCCTGAAGTCAGGAAGACCTGAGTTCTAATTTGGCCTCAATTACTAACTCTGTGACCCTGGGCAAGTCACCCAAAAGCTGTCTGCCTCAGTTTCCTCATCTGTATAATGGGAATAATAATAGTACCTACCTCCCTGGGTTGTTGTGAGGATTAAATGAGATAATAATTGCCATGTGCTTAGCACTGTGCCTGGAGAAGGAAATGGCAAACCGTTCCAGTATTTTTGCCAAGAAAACCCTAATGAGGTCATGAAGAGCTGGACATAACTGAAAAACAATTCAACAGCAACAACAAAGATCCAGTCCAATAACAAGTGACATTTTGATAGCTCATTATCAATATTATCTCTGAGCCTCAGATAAGTCCTGAGGATGCTGTGTAGAGGCTACAACTATCATCACCCCCATTTGGCAGATAAAGAAACTGAGGTAAAAAGAGTCATAATTGTGATCACATAACTAGTAAAGAAGAGAAGCAGGATTTGAACACAGGTCTTTCCCGGTTCCAAGTCTAACATTCCTTCTGTTATATTATACTTTCTTTAATCCAATGCAGGAATTCCTTCAACAACATCGTAAGCAAATAAGTATCCTATTTCTCCTTGAACACTTACAGTGGTGGAGAACTCACTATTTATCTGGTACCTGCCAATCACCAATCATGATGACAATAATAATAGTGATAAGTTCGCATTTATATAGCACTTCAAAGTTACTAGCTGTATGACCCTGGGCAAATCATAAATGTGATCTCATTTGATCCCCACAACTTCATGAAGTGGGTTCTATTATTATCTCCATTTTATAGATGAGGAAATTGAGACTGAGATTAAATGACTTGCCCAGGGTCACACAGTAGCAAATGTCTGAAGCCAAATTTGAACTCAATAAAAGCATCCTTGTTTTAAAATAATAATTTAAAAATCAAGCCTTTCTCAAAACAAACTCAGAGAAAACTCTTCTTAGGGCAAGTCGTATTTGTTAAAATCTTTTCCAAGTTAGCCTTTTCCATTGTTAGATGGGTCTGATTATTAGAATAGTTTCTGGATATCACATTGGAATCTTCTTCCCTAGAATTTCCACATGTTGTTCCCATTTCTGTCAAGAAAAGTCCTATAACTCTTCTCTTTCAGATTTAAAAAGAAAGCTATCATGTCGTTTCTAAGCAACTCCAAGGTAGACATATTCAATGATAGACTATAGTCATATGGTTTATGTCTGGAAGGCAGCTCTGAGGTCATTCAGTACTCTGACTTAGCAGATGAGGAAACTGAATCCCAGAAAGGGGAAAGAGTCCCTTCATCTGTCTTTGGCGTGGTCTCCATTGCCTGCAACATTGCAAGCCTCCCTCTGGATTCCTTCTGGCTGGTCATTGTAACTCTTAACGACAAGGTTGTGAATCAGCCCAATAGCTCGTTTTGGGAGAGAATTAGATTCATAAAATGTTAGTTAGAAGCAAACATCCAGAGAGATCATCTAGCCCTACCCCATTATTTTGCAGATGAGGACCCTGAACTCCAGATTATGCCGGTTAATTACCTGTGGCCACATAGCTCATTAGAACCTGTGTCTGTTGAGATGGGAGAAAGTTGATCCCATGATGCTCTTGACCTAAAGATATGACTGCTGAGCCTCTGGCTCACCATTTTGCATTGTTTATGTTTCCTTTCTCTCTAGAAGAAGCAGGATGGCAGAATAGAAAACTAGCCTTGGAGCGAGAAAGATATTTCTGACACATACTGGCTCTGTGACCCTGGGCAAGTCACAACCTATCAGTGCCAAAGGCATGTGTCTAAAACAATAAACTGCAGAGAATTTGCAGTCTGTATTGGTAGACAGACTTTTGGCCTCTAGAAGACCCAACAGCAGCATCTAAATAGTGCAGTAGAGTGCTAGATGTGGAGTTCTAGTGAAATGAATTTTAATAGAACATCAGACACTACCTATGCAATCCTCAACAAGTCACTTCACCTTTCTCAGCCTCCATTTCCTCATCTGTCAAATGGGCATCAATGAAATACCAGGTAAAGTAGTTTTCAAACTGAAAGCACTCTCTAAATGCCAGCTAGATCAATGAAATCACAGGAATAGTTCTTTCTCTCCTGCCTTCTAAACTCATAGACAGCAAAATTTAAACAGAAGCAAAAATGTAACCTAGGAAAAAAAATATGCCAGGTGAACTCTGAAAATGTGTTCCTAAGATCACAACTAGCCCTTAAAATGTTACATTATTGGCATAATTAAATTTTCTCAGCAGTTGGAAAATTCATTCCTCCCAATTCTTTATAGTCCTCTTCAACTTATAAATAAATATGTCAGAAATTCATATATCCACAAAGATGCAGAGATAGAAGCCATTTAACAATGTTGCCTTCACATACTTACATAAAACATTTTCACACTTTGAATCATTTTCCCATCCAACATCTCAGTTAGTTCTCACAACAACACTTCAGAGGTAGGTAGAACAGGCATTGTGATCCATATTTTACAGATGAAATTACTGACTCTCAGAGAAATTAAGTGACCTGCCCAAGTTCACACACCTAGTAAGTGACTTAAGAAGGCATGGACTGTAAGTTCCTGACTCCTGATCTGGGGTACTTTCTTCTACTCCTTCATCACCTCCCAGCAATACATGGGTATTAATAGTATTTATAAGTGGGTGTTTGAAATGATCATGGTTTTCAATTGAATTCAACAAAAATGGAGGGAGGGAAAAAGGAAGAGAATAAACATTTATTGAGCACCTACTATTTGCCAGCACTGAGCTAAGCACTTTACAAATATTATTTCACTTGATCCTCAGATGGATTAATCACCCATTTGGTACAATTTTATGAAAAATTCTGGATAAACAGATGCAAATAAGACATAGTCCCTGCCCCTCGAGGAGTTTAAAATTTGGGAGATAAGACATGCATGCAAATAAAAAGAGTATAAACCAGTCATCATTAAAGACATAGCACCAGCGTCACATCACCTGACACAGGAATGTTGAGAGACCATGAAAGAAAGAAAGACACTGGTGTTGCTGACCTTGTAACACAGTCATCATCTCCTATCTTCCTAGTGTAGCCTGTGTCTAAGATGGGGGTTCTTAACTTTTTTTTGTATAGTGGATTTATTGGACAGTTTGGTGAAGTCTCAGAATAATAATTGGTTTTTATTTTATTTATTATTTTATTTATTTTATTTTATTTGTTTCTATTTTTTGTTTATTTGCTTTGGGGGTAGGGATTTGAAAAAAATACTAGACTTCAGTTAGAGGTTTGTGAAAATCCAGGCAGCTAGGTGGCACAGTGGATAAAGCTCCGGCCTTGGAGTCAGGAGGACTCGAGTTCAAATTTAGCTTCAGACACTTGACATTTACTAGCTGTGTGACCTTGGGCAAGTTCCTTAACCCCAATTGCCTCACCCCTCAAAAAAATATTTTTAAAAAAGAAAAAACTCAACCAAAAAAAAGAAAAGAAAAGAAAGATGATTTTTTTTTTCCCCATCCAAGTTCATGGACCTTCAGGTCGATAACTCATGGTCTAAGGCATCAGGGACCTTGCAACTCAAATACACAAGGTTTTCCCAAGACAAGAGAGAGAGGGAGGGAGCACCACCCCTAAAACCCAGAGCCTCCAGAGCTACATGGCTTCACCATAATCCTCACTCACCTGGCTGGATCCCTTGATCTCTCTCTTGTCATCACATCCATCTCTACACCCAAGGCATCAGAAACAGTGAAGGATCAGGGGATCATGGCTTTATAGAGGGGAAAGGGACCTCAGAGGGCATCTAGTCTAACCTCCTCACTATAGAGTCAACACCGACACAGAGGCCCAGACTCTCCTTAATTTTCAGAGCTACCTGCTGGCATCCTCAAAGTTTTATCCCAGTTTTACAGATGACAATATTAAAACCCAGAAAGATACACAGCCTCAATGGGGCCACTGGCAGACATGGCTGCCTTCCTTTCGCATAGATTCATCATCCTTTATTTTTACTTACAGTAATAAATAAAGACCATGGAGGTACAGAGATGGGAGAAGCCACTTCTAAATTCGTTGCCCTTCCACTTCCTTTTGCAGGTATCAGCCATGGATCTGTGGTAGCAGGAGTTATTGGCGCTAAGAAGCCACAGTACGATATCTGGGGCAAAACCGTCAACCTGGCAAGTCGTATGGATAGCACCGGTGTCAGTGGCCGGATCCAAGTGCCTGAGGAGACATATCTCATCCTGAAGGACCAAGGTTTTGCTTTTGACTACAGAGGAGAGATTTACGTCAAAGGCATCAGTGAACAGGAAGGAAAAATCAAAACGTATTTTCTTCTGGGAAGAGTACAACCCAATCCATTAATCTTACCACCAAGAAAACTGCCTGGACAGTACTCCTTAGCAGCTGTCGTCCTGGGACTGGTTCAGTCACTGAACAGGCAAAGACAGAAGCAAATACTCAATGAGAACAACAATCCCGGCATTATAAAGGCTCATTATAACCGACGGACTTTGTTGACTGCCGGTGGTCCCGAACCAGCAGTCCAAGCGGAAGGCGTTGATAAATCTGACTTGCCATAATAAGCGTTTTCTTTGCGTTCCTTTTTTCGTATTTCTTTTATATATGAAAAAAATAAATACACTAATAAAAAGGTTTAATTTTTTTTAGAATAAGGATGCTTTTACTGATGTTTGGTGGGTACCAGATGGAAGAGGCCAGTCACAGAGTCGTGGAGTGAAAGGGACCTCTGAGATCACCTAGTCTAACATCCTCATTTTGCGGATAAGTGAACTGAGGGCTGGAGTGAAGCAGCTTGCCCAGACAAGTTAGTGGCAGAGCCATGATCAGAGCACTCAAGCCACTGAACCATACTGCCTAACAAAAGTTGGGTTTGGCGGGGTTTTGGAGAGGTTTTTTTAGGCAATTGAGGTTAAGTGACTTGCCCAGGGTCACATAGCTAGTAAGTGTCAGTGTTTGGTCTGAGGCCGAATTTGAACTCAGGTCCTCCTGACCTTCAGGGCCCATCCTCTATCCACTGCACCACCTAACTGCCCCAACAAAAGTTTTTTTTAATCACTTTTTTTCTAGTCTCTAATTTTTGTTTATGACATTTGAAAACATATAAAGTAGATTGCAGTTGCAACAAGGATAGGTCTAGTTTGAGCTTAGATCATATCCCAGCAGACCCTTGAAAATAGTAGCTTTTGCAATAGAAACATAATTGGCAAGTCTTCAGCGAAAACCAGATATGAAAGGAGACATAGGGAGGTCACAGCTGACTACACTTTCCAGGCTGTAATTATCGATAACATTTCATGCATAAAAGCCAAGGATTATTTGTGTGCAAACTCTTGCTCCAAGTAGTGATACCTGGACTGTAGGAGTGAATAGTATTTCAAAATCCGAAGCAATAATAACAATCCCTGAAATATAAGTGACACTTTATAGTTCCTAAAGCATGCTCACATTATAGCATCTCCTTTGATAAGGAAAACGTGTGGAGTGGAGAAATCTAAGAGGCAGGAGCTATGAGATAAGACATAGAAAGATGCTGGGAGCCTGTTACAATTGAATGAAGAACGTAAGGAAATAATTTCTGCATCTATATAAATGTTGGTTCAAGCATGGCCTTAAAGAGACCATTACTTGAATAAATTCTCAAGTATGGGTGAAAGCCGCTTCAGAATGCATTTGATATACTTGATC
The DNA here is from genome assembly GCF_003287225.1 of Phascolarctos cinereus. NCBI lineage: Eukaryota > Metazoa > Chordata > Mammalia > Diprotodontia > Phascolarctidae > Phascolarctos > Phascolarctos cinereus. The sequence goes on along the minus strand of NW_027555847.1, from coordinate 631,953,495 downwards.
TATTAAAAAATGACAGGTAAACTCAAGCATTATAAACCCATCATTGCTTTTTTTTAAGATAACATAAATATTTGAGCAAAAAAATAATTATATCAACAATAATATATTATTCATATGACACTTGACAGTTTTTGGTGCATGTTCACAAAAATCACCTCTCTTGAATCTCATAATAATCCTGTGAAATAGTGAAAAGAGGCATTGCTATCCCTGTTGTACAGATGAGGCTCAGAGAGAAGCAATGTGGATAAATTCACATGTCTGGTATTGAAACTCAGAAACAAATTTGGCTCAGTTTCAACCCAACACATCAGACAGAGAGATAACCCCATGATAACAGGAGTATTTTTTTTTTCAGGCACACAAAACTCAACCATGCATTGATTACTTAGGGGAAATTTTAGCTCAAAAACAAATATCGCAATCCACAAAATTATTTCTTTTCATGAAGAATTTGTTTTAACATGAAAACCCTAGTACTACCCATTCATATACTAAGAATACAAAGGTGTTAGTTATGGATTATTCCATCTCAGTGTTCTAATAGATTATTTGGAAGTCTTACCCAGAAAAAGCCTCGGAAATGAAGGTCCTAGTAGTCCAATAAAAGTTTTCAAGAGCTACCAGGGAAAGAAGTGGGGAAATATTTCAGCCCTAAACACCTAAAAAGGCCTTATTGAAAATTAAAAAAAAAAACTTCACAAACAGATGGTTCTACTACCACCTAGAAGAATTCAGCTTCCAAAAAGTTTTGTCCAATTAGGGGAAGAATATAAACCTCTAATCCCAAAATGTTCAATCAGGTTAATGCAATGCCAAGAGTTCTGGATTTTGAGTTAGAGGAGCAAAGCTACATACTATCTATGTGATGTTGGCCAAGTCAACTAACTTCTCCAGGTGTCAGTCTCCTCATCTAGATGACCTGTAAGATAAGCTACAGTTCTAAACCAGTGATCTCATGGCCTATGTCCAGACAAAGGAAGACTTTATTTCTAATTAAAAGTTCTTCACTTTTAATAAATTCTGGTCTGGCAAAAGATTGCTCACATGTTACACATCAAAGATTTCTTGGAGATCATCTAAGTCCAACCCACTCCTTTGGAGATTAGGAAACTGAGGCTCAGAGATATAAAGCCATTTGTCCAAAGGCACACAGAATTCAAGCCCAGCTTCTGTAACTTCAGAGTTAGTATTCCCTTCATAAAAGGTCACATACCCCTACCCACTTCATCCCAATATTTTGAGTTCACCAAAGGTTCCTTCCCTTTTCAACTCACAAGTACAATCTTTTCATTCTCTGGTCACATGGTATCACCAGAGGGGAAGAAGAGGAAAAAATGATTCTATCCTTCTTACCACATTTTGCCTTCCTTCCCTCATGCTTCATGAGACATGATTTCAAAAGTCGCTTTACCAAACAGGTTACAGACATTTTCTAGTTTGTCAGAGTTTTCTAAAAAAGAAAAATGGTGCTTAGAATCAGACACAATATTCTAGACATAAACTAACCAGAGAAGCATGAAATATGATTAACACCTCCTACACCTGGACACTAGTGCTGCCCCAAATTGCGTGCTTTGGTGGCAATATCATCACGGTGGGATACTTGTTTCCACTTCCTCATTGCCTCCCCATCAAGAGAGAGACGTTAATATTATGTATATCTAAAATGAAATAACATTTGTAAAGAGCTCAGCACGGTGTCTGGCACACAAGAGGTGCTTAATAATTGCTTATTTCCTTCTCAGCCTCAAAGGTGGGTGTTTGAAATGAACTGGAGTTCTCACTATAACACCTCAGACAAGGGATCATCTAGCATTTGGTTGGACACCATCAGTGGTGAGAAACTCAGAATTCTCTACCTAACAAGGCACTCTATTCCATTATTCAACTGTTTCCATTGTTTAAAAAAAAAAGTCTTTTAATTTATATTGAGCCCTATCATTTACATCCCAGATCCTAGTTCCAGCCTCTGAGGATAAAAAAACCCTAATCTAACCCCCTTTCCACAGCACAAGCCTTCACATTCTTTAAGATCCCTATTACACACCCCTTGTCTTCTCTTCTGCAGTACAAACAGCTCCACTTTCCATACATGAACTCCACACAGGATAATACTGAGTCCTCCCAAACTCCGTGTTCCCTGGGCACATTCTAGCTTGTTAACATCTCTAAAAATGTGGTTCACAGAACTGAACAGAACACCCCAGATATTTGTCTCTGGTCATTTGGTCTCTCCTCACTGCACTAATCCCGCCAGCCCTTTCCAGAGGATTTCATTAACCTGCCAGGTACTCCCAGTACAAATGGCTTGTCCAATCTGCTAATCTAAGAAAGTCTTCCTAAAGCCACAGGCATGTTTCTTATTCCCATATCAATCATTACTTACTCTCTGATCTACTGATTTCATTTATTTAAGGAGCATTAAATGCAAGACTACTGAGGAATTAATATCACGTCCATTCCTGAGAGAGCACTAAGTTGGGAATCAGCTGAAAAAAATGCACTTGGCGGAAACTCTAACCTTGCCTCTTTCCCTGATTGGCCTTGCAGAGAAGACATCTTCTCTGATCTTAGAAACACCAACACAAGTTTAAACCTAAGTTTACTCAGCAGCATCAAAGTGACTAAACCAGGCTACCAGTCTAGAGAAAGTTTTGGTTTAGCAAGACAAAGTCCTAATCTCAAGACGAACTTCACAAATTACAATAATAGATAATATCATAGGTAGCATCTACATAGTACTCTCAAACATTTTACAAATATCATCTTCATAACAATCAAAAATCATCCTCATAATAACCTGGGGAGGTAGGTGTTAGTATTATCTCCATTCTTTACATATGGGACAACTGGAGAGACAGGTTAAGTGACTTGTCCAGGATCACACAGCTAGTAAGTATCTGAGGTTGGATTTGAACTTAGGTCTTCCGTCTTTAGACCTAGTGCCCTATCCATTGCACCACCTAACTTCCCTAAATATAACAGTTAGATATTCTAACTCTCCGCTTATTTAGCTACCAGGCCAAATGAGACCCCAACTGAGAGTAGAGAGATTCCCACCTAAAATTTTTAGCAAATATGTTTTGTCTCATTAGCTTACATAAGTGAACTAGGGAGTCAGGAGGGAATAACCACTTGATCACCACTAATGTTTTTTTTTTAATTGTACTGAAAGTTGTCTTCAAGAATTTGAAAGGCTATCTCAAGGAATAGGAACTAGATCTTCTGACTGTTCCTGGGGTCAGAACTTAAAGCAATTGCAGAGATTGCAGTCAAGTAAATTTTGGCTCAATATACAGAAGAAGGAAAAAAAAGGTAGTGTGGCATAATGGATAAGAAACTGACCTTGGAATGAGGAAGACCTAGGTTCAAAGTTCATCTCTGACACATGTTAACTGTGCGATCCTTAGCAAGTCACTTAGCCTCTCTTAACCCCTTAACCAGGCAACTTTCCAAGTCTCGGCTATATGTTATAGATTGGGTGGAAATGTGCATTAGGTAGAGAGAATTATATATGAAAAATACATGCTATGTAATTACTTACAACCTATGCTTGACTCCAAGATACATTAAAAATGTGTGTATACATATATATGTATATGTATATATAGTAATATGTGTAGAAAAACTTTTTCAATGATAAGCACTATCCAAAAATATAATTGTTCAGTTCTCTGTCACTAAAAGTCATCATATAGAGCCTGGACGGCCCCTCTTGTCAGGGGAATTATAGCAGAGATTTCAGTAAAAATACGGCTTGCACTAGATAATCTCAAGGTTCCTTCCTACAGTGGAGATTCTGGGATTAGGGGAAGTTGAAGTCTATGAAAGGACGTACTTTGTCTGGGAGGTGATGGGGAACCTGTGGCCTTGAGACCACAAGTGGCCCTCTAGGTCCTCAAGTGTGGCCCTTCGACTGAATCCAAACTTCATAGAACAAATCCCCTTAATAAAAGGATTTGTTCTATAAAGCTTGGACTCAGTCAAAAGGTCACACCAAGGGACCTAGAAGGTCACATGTGGCACCAAGGCCATAGGTTCCCCATGGCTGGCCTGGGGTTAATCAAACATAGGTAGTAAGTAATGGAGCCAAGATATCTTTCCACTGTAACACATTCTTCTTCTTTTACAAATAAAAATGTGAAAAAAAGCCATTTGATCCTCACAACTTATACATAACCTTGCATTTTCCCCAGCAACTTTTTAGGAAGTCGTTCTCTACCAAATTCAAAATGATCAAAATGATTAATAAGGGGAATTTATTGCAAGTCAATTCAATTCCACAAAAATCTATTAATCATCTTCTATGTGCAAGGTACTGCTAGGCCAGGAAGACACAAGGGCAAAAATGAGTAGTCTTGACCTCAAGGGATCTACATTCTACCAGATAGGGTTGGGGGTGAAAGGTAGGGAGAATACACGTACCCAGATCAGTAAATATCAAGTATATACAAAACAGTTTCAGGAGCAGTGGCATATTAACAACTGGGAAAGACTAAGAAATGTCTCCAGTATGAGGTGGCACCCAAACTGAGCCTTGAAGGAAGCTGGGGACTCTAGGGGGTAGAGGTAAAAAGAAAGGGCAACCCAGGCTTGAGGGAAAGCCTGTTCAAAGCCATGGAGGTGGGAGAGAGAATATCACATACAGGGAACAGCAAGTAAATCCATTTGGCTAGAACAAAGAATGAGTGGGAAAATAATTTGCAATCTCTGAGATGGTATCTGTCCTATAACCAGAACATATGACTAAGTGGATGGTTAATGAACACCTAGAAAAGAAAGTCATGACCACAAAGAACCAACATGATTTCATCAAGAATAGATCATAACAGATGAACCTTATCTTATTTCTTGAAAAGATTACTAGATGGGTAGAGATCAGGGTAATGCTATAAATATCATTTACCTAGCTTGAAACATTTGGTAAAATTCTCATTAAATTTTGCAGACAAAATGGAGAGATGCAGACTAGACAACAGTTTAGTTCAGTAGATTTTGAACTAGTTGAATGGCTGGACCCAATGAGTAACTATTGACGCATTGCTGTTAAACTAAAGAATGACCTCTAGTGATATGTTCCATAGATCTCTGGTTGCTTCTGTGTTGGTCAACATGTTTATCAATATCTTGGATGAAGGTATAGAAGACATGCTCATCAATTTTGCAGATGACACAAAAAGAGTAGGGAGAGCTAAAGCACTAGGTGATAGAATTTGAAAATGACTCAGTAGGGTAGAATGGCGGGCCAAATTAAAAGCGAAATTCCATAAAGTATAAAATTATACACTTGAATTCAAGTAATCAATCTCAAAAAAGTTCAAGATATGGGAGAGGGGCCAGGCATAGCTAGAAAGATGTTTGTCTGAAAAAAAAGATCTAGAGGTTTAGTGGACTACAAGTTCAACATTAGTCAACGATGTGAAATGGCTACCAAGAAAGCTGATACTATCCTAAGCAGTAATAGGAGAGAGACAATGTCCAAAACCCTGGAAGTTCGAATTCTGCCATACCACAAATTTCTGTGCCATCCCATATTTCTGATCAGACCCCAAATGGAGTATTGAGCTCATAGCTGAATCTAGAGCATATCTGGAAGGCAACCAGGATAGCAAAAATGCTTGGAAATGACACCATGTAATAGAGATTAAAGGAATTAGAGAGAGAGATTCATGCATTTGAAAAATTTATGGAGAAGGGGAAATGGATGTGTCCTGCTTGACAGAGGGTAGAACAAAAAGAAATAAGTAGAAACTGAAGAAAATCAGAGTTATGTTGCTAACAATTAGAGTAAGTTAAAAGTTGAATGGCTGTCTCAGAAGGCAATGAATTTTCATTGACTTGGAATTTTCAAAAGAGATGAGATGATCATTTGTTGTAGATGGGATTCTCAGTCTAGCCTAGATTGGATTAGATGGCCTCTGGAGTCCTTTCCAATGCTTAGACTCCAAAATTCAGTAATTCTGTGAAATTCAGGAACTTATTTGGATCCCTTATCACCCTCCATGACCAGCCAAATGTTGGAATTAGCAAACTCTTGCTCATTGCTTCCGTTTCTCTTCTAACAAGTATATGTTACTTCTAGGTCTCCAGGGGCAATTGGCCATTTAATTTGGAGATACATGATGTATTTCTTTTGCCTATTTGAATACCCTGCTTCTGGAAGTGATATTACCTGAGGGTGATTGGACTGATTAGGATGTAAGCCACGGGACTAGATCCCTTCCCCTGAATCTGATTATATTCCATTATTATGCTATCTTGCTGCATATGTGAATTGTGTCCCAATTTAATAAACTACATCTAAAGGACCTGGCTTACCACTAATTATTCATTTACTAGAATATAAAATGAGGTCTGAGGGAAATAATATGCATTAGTAGTTGTAACATGTAAGAAAAAAAAAGTATGCATTTCTTACCTAATCTATAGGCTCTTGATCCCTCCATGCTTCTCAGGGTGGGGGATATAGTGGAAAGAACAGGGCTTAGAGTCAAAAAGACTAGGTTTGAAAACTCACTTTGATTACTGGTTATTTCACCAAGGTCAAGTCATTTTAACTTTCTTCCTCTTAGTTTCCTCAATTATAAAGGAAGAATAATATATTTGTGGGGCAGGTAGGTGGTGTAGTGTATGGAATGTTGAACCCAGAGTCAGGAAGACTTCTCTTCCTGAGTTCAAATCTGGACTTCAATATTAATATCCTTATGACCCTGAACAAGTCACTTAACCCTGTTTGTCTCAGTTTTCTCATCTGAAAAATAAGCTAGAGGAGGAAATGGCAAACTACTTCAGTATCTTTGCCAAGAAAATCCCAAAAATGAGTCAAAAATCCCACAAAGAGTCAAACATGACTGAAAAATGCCTGAACAACAAAATAACATTTGTACTACCTACTTCATAGGCTTCTTAGGAGAATCAAATTATACTTATTTATTTAGTTTGGCTCTGGTGGGCAAAACAAAGTACAAATCGGTGGAAACTACAGGAAGCCAGATTTTTAGTGCCACAAAAGGAAAATCTTCCAAAAAATTAGAACCCTGTAAAAATGGACATGGCTGTCTCATGAAGTGGTGATTTCACTGTTGCTAGAGGTCTTCAAAGGCATGTCAGGTAAACGTTTTGTAATACATTGCAGAGAACTCATACTTTGAGCAGAAATACTGTTATGTATCAGGGAGATAGAGACTACAATTGTCATTTGAAGAATTAAAAATGTTCTTCACACCCGAAGACAATGGACAAGCACACAGTGGGTGGGAGCAAACTATAAAACAAATTCCCAAAAAATGGGAATCACTAAAATAAATTGGAATCAAAGATACTATCAGGACAGCATATCCAAGCCAATCCAATAAACATTTATTAAGGGCCTACTATATATCAGGCACTATGCTAGGTGCTGGAGATACAACTAATAAAAAGGATAGTCCCTGTCCTCAAGGAGCTTACAGTCTAAAGAGGGAGACAACACACAAAAGGAGGCAAGAAAGCAGTGGGTATCTTGTTCTATGCAGTTGAAACTAGGCAGAGCAGCAGATGCAAAGTGGAGATCAGTCTCTGCACTCTATAAAGGAAGGTACTGGGAAGAGTTTGGTACTATACTCTCCAGCCCTCCAATCAGAGTGAAGAAGAGGCTGAAGGCAGTAGTGTTGATCTAGGCTTGAGTTAACAATATGGTGGTGAGTTTAGAAGTGATTAGCTTACCCTGGTTGAGGGGTGGGGGTAGGGGTTTAGAACCTCGTCCCCTAGAGTTGAAACCAGCAGAACAGCAGATGCAAAGAGGAGACAGGAGAAGATAGGCTATTCACATGGCAAGAATGAGGGATGACAGATGGACCGCCATAATGTATCAGAGAAAAACAAGGCAGGCCTCTAGCATGTTGGGTGGACCCTATATGGCAAACTCTTGGGATAACACAGACAAAAGTTGCACAAGATAGCCAAGCATAAATGAGTTCCCATCTGTATTTGGGGAGCAACTCCCCAACTGATGAGGTCATAGATCCATTAGAATATTTAAGTAATGCAGTAGCATTGCTTCCCAGAGAAGCAAGGAGTTACCTTCAGAATTGATCTTTGGGTTGATAGTAGCTGAGAAAAGTGACTTCATCTGGAAGGAATATCACAGATGAATGTGACCTTAGTGGGTCCAAACTGACAGAGGGACTGAGCTGACTGTGTCCCAAAAGTACTGGGGGGAAATGTTGTACTTGGTTTTTGCTATATCTTTGAAATAAAAATTCCTTTGTGTAGAGGGCCAGCTTTGGGGAGTTGGAGGGCTTAGGCCAGCCCAGGTCTTACCTGCAGTTTGTACTAAGCCTGACAGCTCTGAAACTCAGGATGTCGGCTCACCACCCCCCTGTTCCGTTTCTTGAGAACAGGATGCAGGAAGGGAGGAAACAGATGGGGTACAGGACAAGACACAGAAAAGAATGTAACAGACAAGGTACAAGGAAGTAAGGAAATCACTTAATTAGATTTTGTACTTTTCATAAGTAATAATGTCACTATTGCTTGATCCAGTACAATATAAGCCTGAACCCTCAGATCAATAAACAGAGTTTGTTCTTCACTGCTCTCACCTGGCCAGTGATTCTTTCTCTCTTCACACTCTGCCAGCATCAGACCACAGCCGGGGACGCAGGCGCTCCCGGCACCTTTGTGAAATCTAATTGATGTGAAGTGGTGAAACAGAACTATTCTCTGGTGGCTAACCACGGGGGAAACACAACCAGAGAGGGCTTGAGCCAAAGACAGTAGAGAAGACACATTCAACATCCCTCAAGATACCCTAGAACCCTGAGAGTAGTCTGTTTGAATCTGGGAGAGTGAATCAAAACATACTTGTTACAGCTAGAATATATAATATTGCATAAACACATTGGAGAGCTAGAAACTAAGTCTTGGGTGAAACCAAGGAAAGAAGTCATCAGGGACCAAGGAGACGAGGGAAATCTTCATGAAGGAAGAGGCATTTGAGTTCTGTTCTAAAGGATAACAGGAATTCAAAAGTTGAAGAGAGGGAGGAAACATTTCAGTCATGGAAAAACGTTAGCAAAGGCCAGGCAGTTAAGAGAGAACAAGCCATATTCACAGGTTCAAATGAGATAATACTTATAAAGCTCTTAGCACACTGCCTGGCATATAGTAGGCACTTAATAAATGTTTTCTTCCTTCCTTGTTAGTAGGCTCTAGGAAGAAAATACATTGGATCTCTCTGATTCCCTGGTCAGAGGAAAACAGGCCATCTTAGCTCAGGCTGCTATAGTTTCAAGTGTGTTGTAAAACTGAGCTTAGTCAAAAATTCTGGCCTCAGACAGAGTCAAGACCCTTAAGGCTACTGAGTAACAACTACAAATAAGATTAGGCTATGGTCAGGGCCAGCTCTCCTTTAATGGTCTAGCAGCTGACTTTGCAAAGTATAAAAGGTGTGACAACAGTTCATGCCTCTATAGCCCTTTAAGGCTTATAAAGTGCTTTTCTCAGGATGGTTCTGCGAGGCAGGTAGTACAAGTATTCTTAACCTCATTTTATAAAATGATAGCAGACATTCACAAAGTGTTTCACATAAATTACCTCATTTGATACAGCAGTCTTGTCAGGTAGGTTGTATGGGTGTTATTTGTTATATCTATTTTAGAAAAAATGAGGTCATATCCATTTTAGAAATAAATGAAATAATATTTATAAAGTGTTTTGCAAAACTTAAAGCACCATCTAGGTAGCTATTACTATTTTAGCTATAATGTTCTGTTGTTTTTCAGTCATGTCAGACTCTCTGTGACTCTATTTGGAGTTTTCTTGGCAAAGATACCACAGTAGTTTACCATCTCCTTCTCCAGCTCATTTTACAGATGAGGAAACTGAGGCAAATAGAGTTAAGTGACTTGCCCAGGGTCACACAGCTAACATGTGTCTGAGGTCAGATTTGAACTCAGGAAGATAAGTCTTCCTGACTTCTGGCCTGACACTCTATCCACTGCACCACCTCACTGTTTCTGTTATTGAAGATGAGGAAACTGTGACTCAGAGACATAAATGGCTTGTCCATAGTCACACAGCTAGTAAGTGATGGAGGTGGGATTTTAATTCAAGACTCTCCAAGTCCAGCACTGTTTATGCTCTACCACACTGGGACTCAGAAGGTAAAAATGACTTGTCCATGGTCACACAGTAAGCATTAGTCAGAACTGGCCTTTGAATCCTGGCATTATGGTGAGAGCTAGAACACTGGATAAGGAGTTAGGTGACTTAGGTTCAAATGCCATCTCTATTATTTACTTGGCAATCAGTCAATAAGCAAATATTTATAAGTATTTGCAAAGCACTAGGGATGCAGGGATGAAACAATCCCTGCCCTCAAAGAGCTTACATTTTAATGACAAGTCAATCCTCCTTTCTAAGGCTTTTTTCTCATCTGTAAAATGAGAGGATTAGACCAGATGGTCTCTCTAAGCTGCCACCCTTCCTGCTGTAAATCCAAAAATCCTATGACTTTAAATCCAGCCGTCTTTCCACTATATCACACTGCCCTCTGTGGTACTTGAAAAAAGTGCTAGGCCAGAAGTCAGAAAACTTGCTTTTGATTCCGGGTACCATAACGTATTTCCCTCTTGGATCACTGCCTCATCATGGCAGAGAGACTTGCATAGCTCAATGAAACTATGAGTTATGTCACGCAGAGTTACCCAAGAGAGATAAGTCATAGTGGAGAGTTCTGACAAAAGGTAATCCACTAGAGAAGGAAATGACAAACCACTCCAGTATCTTTGTAGTACCTTGGACAGATTTCATGAGATAGTAGAAGACAGAAGGGCCTGGAATGCTATGGTCCAGGGGGTTACAAAGAGTTAGACACAACTGAACAACTGAACAAAACCATGACATATTACGCAGGTGATTTGGGGTCATCAGAGAGTATATGAAAAGTAATGTAGGTTTAAAGATGGAAAGAGCCTTCAAAGTCATTGCCCTATTACTTTATAGTTGAGGAAACTGAGGCCCAGAGAAGTTGTAACTTGCCCAAGGTCACTGAGGTAGTAAGTAGCAGATCCACAATATGAGCCCCAATCTTCTAACTCCAAATTCAGCACTCTTTTCATTGTGCAATGGAAGCTACACATCTGTGGCTCCATTTATCCATTAAGATCACCTGGGAAACCTACCTCTCAGATCCTTCTCCCTTTACCTTCTACCTTCTGTTTCTGCATGGAGGATCTTAAGATTTAGAAATGCAAATTAGAGAATTACCTAGACCAGCTCTCTCACCATGAAAAAGAAGGAACTGACACCAGGAAGTAAAGCTACTTGCCTGAGATCACACAGCAGAGCCACACTCCAACCTAGGACCCCTGACTTCTCAACCACCGGTCTTGGAGCTGAAGAAATGCTCATTCCCAACGGGAGTGAAAAAGATAAGTCCCCACAATTCTTGTGCTCCACACCAAGATACAGCATAAAGAACAAGAAGCATTCTTTTTTTCCCCAACTACATATATATTTTTATTTCGTTAAATATTTCTCAGCTCAGGCCACTGGGTGGCACAGTAGATAGAGCTCAGAGGCTGGAGCCAGGAAGACTCATTTTCCTGAATTCAAATCTGGCCTCAAACACTAGCTGTGTGACCTTGAACAAGTCACTTAACCCTGTTTGCCTCAGTTTCTTCATCTGTAAAATGAGCTGGAGAAGGAAATGGCAAACTACTCCAATATCTTTGAAAAGAAAACCCCAAATGAGGTCACAAAGAGTCAGAGAGGACTGAAAAACTGAACAACAAATATTTCCCAATTATATGTAAAAAAATTTTAACATTTTTAAAAATTTTGAGTTCCAAATTCTCTCCCTACTGCCCTCTCCTTCCTGCTCCTTGAGAAGGAAATAAATTTTACATAGATTATACATGTGAAGTCATGGGAAACATAGAGCAAGAAAGTCTTGACAACAATTCTTCGAGGTAGATGCTATTATCTGCCTCCTAGGGTTGTTGTAGAGATCAAACAAGATAATAATTGTAAAGTGCTTAGCACAGTGCCTGGAACATTGTAGGTGTTATATAAATGTTAGCTAGTATTATTGTTATCATTATTATTATTAAATGAGATAATTCATATAAAGTGCTTAGCACTGTGCTTGGCATATGTTAGGTGCTTAATAAATGCTTCATAGCAACAAAACAACAACTAGAATAGTGGTGAAACATCAGGAGCCCATGCCTGCCTTGGGGTAAACAAAGATATACACCTCCCAAGTGGCCTGCTCAGAGATATTCACTATCCTAGCTGTCTGGGGGAGTACCTGATGGTTGGCTTTCTAGCACCCCTATGGCAAAAAGTGGCTCTCCCTAGAAACAGGATCCCCATCAGGAAAGTGGCCACTATTGAAGAAGGACTTGAGACCCAGAAACAACCCTACCTGGGGTTAAGATCCTCCTTCTTTACTTTATTCCTGCTCACTTTATTTGCCAACATTTGAAAATGATAGGGGCACAGCTTTATCTCTAAGATACTACTCCTGACACTTCATGCTCTAATTAGGAAACATTTCACCTTATCTAGCCCAATGCCAGGCTATTATGACACTTCCCAGCCATCTCCATGCCATGGTACCCAAATGGCTTTAGTCAAGGCATTTAATCTTTCTGGACCTCAATTTCCTCATTTATAGAATGAAGAAACTAAACTGGTTGGTTTGTATCCTTTGTGCTTGAAGAGGATCAAAATGACATCACAATGTTGGGGTCAAGGTACAGTGTGTCCAGCTATGGCTGATCGGACCACTATAAGCTCAGAAGGCTCTATCATAGGTTGGGCACAAACAGTCCATGTGAACATTTGGAGGAAACTGAACTAGATGATCTCTAAAATCCCATTCAGCTCTAAAATTCTAATTCTCTGTTATTTATTCCAGCTCTAATATTCTATGACTAAGTAATAAATGACTGATATTTACATAGTACTTAAAAACTTCCAAAGCACATTGCATATTATCCCATTTGATGCTTACAAAAACTTTGTGAAGTAGGAAGAACAAGTATTCTATTTTACAGATGAGGAAACTGAGGCACAAAACGGTTGCATGTAATATCCCAACCACTGTCCCCAAAACAGGTACGATTCAAAATCAGACCTCTTCTGATAACTGGAAAGCCCACTGCTCTTTTTACTATAGCACAGATTTTATCATTTTAATCCAATTAATGCTGTATAAACAGGAGTCTTCAATTCAGTTGAACCAACATCCCCATTATGGGCAAGTCACCATGTTAGTCACTGGAAATACAAAGACAAAAAGTCTTGCTTGAGGCTCTGGCGTTTCAATAGGTGGGAATGGAGGGGAGCAGTAAGAGAGGTTGCAAAAGCAAAAAATATGCACACAAGTAAACAAAAAGTTATTCCAAGAAGAAAAGTGTTCTAGTGACTAGGGAACTCCAGAAACACAGCTGAGCTGTGTTCAAGGAAGCCAAGGATTCTAGCTACAAAGCAGAGGTAGAAAAGGAGTCCATTGTAGATATTTAAGAATATTTGTATGAAAGCAAGGAAGTGGAAGATATAATGTCTTGTTTGAGGAGCCATTAGCAGGCCAGTTGACCAGAATGAAGAATGAAGGGAAGTAATACAAACTAAGATGGGAAAGGTAAATGACAACTAGATTGTGGAGGGCTTTAAATCCTAGGTAAGGAGATATATATATATATATATATATATATATATATGTGTGTGCGTGTGTGTGTGTATGTGTATATATGTGTATGTATCTGTATGCATATGTGTATATATTGTGCATATATGTAAATGTGTGTGTGTGTGTATGTGTATGAAGCAACAGAGAGACACTGATGATTTTTGAGTAGTGGGAGTGATACAGTAAGACCTGAATTTCAGGAATTCCAGTTTAGCATCTTTGTGGAAGGTAGATTGAAGAGGAAAGAGATTAGAGGTAGGGAGACCAATTAGGAGACAATGGCAAAAGTCTAGGTAAGAGGTTAGGAGGGCCTACACTGTAGAAGAAGCTGTGAATGGAAAGAAAAAGATAGAAGCAAAAAATGTTTAGAGATTGACAAGATCAACAAGACTTTTGCTTTTCTCAGTACTGGACGTGGGGGCTGAGGGAAAGAGAAAAAGATGAGTCCAAGGCTATGAACTACCTGACTGGAAATATGATGATGCTATTAACAGAAATGGGAAGTCTGAAGGAGAGATGAGGAGAGGAAGAATAAAAGTATTGCTATGGGCAATAAGGGCCTAGCTGAAATTAGATAACATAAATTTATAGTGAATTCAACAGACATATAGTTGTGTGAATTTCTCCAGGAGCTTTCAGCAGAATGTGAGTAGGGACGCAGAAGATGGATGTGGTGCTAACCTGGGGTTGTGATTTGGAAAGGCACAAATGATCACAGGCCAAGGGGACAAGAGACTCAGATCTTGTTACTACAAGTACTTAGCACTTCTAAACATAGAGAGACTCTAGATTTATTTCTCTTCCAATCCATATGCACACAAACAGGCTGAGTGTCTCCAGAGTGTGGCTGGCTACATCTCCTCCTCAAAATTCTAGTGGCACTCCTGAGGGGCAGTGGGATTCTTCTAATACTATTAACTTGGGCCTCCATTTCAGTGTGTTCCCTATGATAGCATCACCAATATCAGTTAATTTTTCCTGTGATTAGTATCACCCCTATCACTTAAACCCATTGATTTCTTCTCAATATTATCAACAAGCAATTAAAGTCATTTAACTTTTATGTAACCCCTGTCCCAAAGCCCACAGGTATGGGACTCTCTCCTTATTGGTGGAGATGAATGCCCTACATTATGAGGGGTGGGGCAGAGTTGGTGGGAGCTAAGAGCTTCAGTTCAGTCCCCTTTGGAGACTCTTCAAGTGGGAATTCCCCTTCAGCACTCTTCAAGCAAAAATCCTTGAGCAGCTTTCACCTTTGAAAGAAAAGATGGAAGAGACCAACCCCACTTCAGACTGCTGAAGGAAAAGTCTCTAGAAAGACATGAAAGGAACAGGCAGTTTCCCTGATGTCCCCGTTCCCAGCTTGCTATTCTAGAGAGTTCTTTAGCTCATTATTTTTGACTCCTTCCTCTTCTAAAACCGTCATGGCTAATTGGTCACCAAGTCCCATCTTTACCTTTTGTAATGTTTCCCTCATTTGTCTCCTTCTCTATACTGCCACTGCCACTGCTTTAGGAAGGCTTTGAGTTACTATTACCCTCTTCAATAGCCTCCCAAAAGGTTTTCAGCCCTCTCCCCTTTCTAAGGCATCCTTCAAATCGCTGCAGACACAAAAAATCTTTTACCTACTCAGAATCCTCCAAGAGATCCCATGTATTCAACTCTTAAAGTCCAAACTCATTTCAATAGCATTCAAGGTCCTCAACAATTTCTTTCCACCCTGCCTCTCAAGGTCCAGTAGGTCAATTTGCTGGTCTTCCAGGCTCACTTGCAATTGCAGGTATTTTTCCACCTTTAGCCACAGGATTGGCTGAAGGATACTACTACAAAGCTCTTTTAGCTAAGTCAATGATGCTTAGTTTAGCAATGACCCTTAGCTTAGGACTGGGGGAGTTTCTTACCTTTCCACCACCTTAGCCCTAAAGCTTATTGTTACCTCCGGGCAGGAGACGACAAAAGACTTACCTCTCAATAAATTCTTCCTCACTCAAAAGCCCTTTTCCTGCCCACTTCCATGTTCCTTTAGGGTGATTAGTTTCAATTCAGTCTTTTTCACTTCCCATACTCCTTTGGGAATCTTTTGTATGATATAAATCTCATGTAGTGACTAGGGCCAATGGGATGAAGGTATGAACACATTCTACACCCTGAAAACAAGTTCATTATCTTGCTTGCTTCTTTATATACAAATAAGATATTCATCTCCCACACTTTCTAAGATAAGGAATTTCTATTTTGAGTATGAAAGCTTTTCTCTTTATCCTTCAATGTCTCTGTTTTTTAGCCTCTACAGACCTGCAACTTTTAGTGAAGTCTCTCTGGGACACCCCTTCATACATAGAAGGCTGGAAGAAGGCCCTGGTTTAAGGAGTGGAGTAAGAGACTAAAGAAATGTTAGTAATGAGTCACTCTGGTCACTCCCCTCCTCTCTGCTCTCTCAGGCTATTAACCCTACTCTGATTTCACTTTCCTCTTGTTCCAATCTTGACCTTGCAACTGATGATGTATAGTTAAACAATATACTATTCTTACCTTTCATATCTCTCGATAATTTTGACAATTAAAAAGTTTGAAAGGCAGTTTCTGGGTAATTTAATCACTTTATTAATAAGGCCAGCAGGTTAGTAATAAAAGGATCGTCATTTGGCCATTTAGACCAACGACCTCTAATGGTGGTGGGGTCACAGTTGATATGATCTTCGAAGAGGTGCTCCTGGAGGATGCCTAATTACCTCTGATTGGTTAATCAAATGGGAGGTAGGCTATCTTGGGGTACATGACTGAAGTCACTTAAATCTTGGTCAAGTAGGCATCAATTTCCATATCACCTGTCTTGATAATAGAGAGAATCAACATTTTCCCAGGAGTTGTCTGAGCAAACACAATGAGCAGGAATACAACTACTAGCCTAAACTTAGAATTTCTTTTATGATCTGATTAGATCTTGGCCTGGGGAAATCTCTAAGAGAGATTTCCCATACAGGTTAATTTTTGGATGAGGAAGTAGAAAAGGGTAAAAACCTTGGTCCTAATACAATACAATAATACAATACAATAATTAGCTATTAACTATAAGAGGAAAATATTCATTTCTCACATAACCTTGTCCTATCATACCTCATAACTTGCTTAACCCAACCCAGAGTTATACATCAGCCTCCTCATGAACTACCAAACAGGATCAAAGAAAATCAAATGATATAGGGATCTGTTGAGATTTAGATGGTATGGTTGCTGGGACCCCAAAATCACGACACATGGGTCCTATCTGAAAGAATCTGACCCAAGCTTTCTTTCAGCCGAAGACATGGTTTATTAAAGATAAGCCACACAGGCCAGACTTTTAAGGAATCTGAACATTTGTGACACTCGTAAAGATAAGTGGGCAAGGAGGTCTCAGGACCTAAATGGTGGCCAGGATGGATCTTATAGACAAAAAGACTATGGGAGGGATCTGGGAGTGTTCAAGTAGATTTGGGGTGATTGCAGGGGAGGACTGGGAGAAAGAGTGTCTTGATGGAAGTGGCCAGTACTAGAGGAGGAATTTAGGGAGGATCTTGAAGCTGGGGTGAGTCCTGGAAGAATCCCGATGGGAGTGTCTGGGAGGTTGAATGGGGTCATCTGGGAATAGACAATGGAGGGCTAGGCTTTATTGGGGTTACAAAGAACTGGAAGATAGGGCCTAAGCAATAAGGGAGATAGGAATAATAATCAGGAGACTGCTAAACTTCCTTGACCAAGTAAGTAAGTTCAAGGAAAGTTTAAGGGTTTTCTGGGGCCCATAGACAAATGAGATCCAAATTCTTTTTGGGGTGAGGGGCAAAGGTCTCGGCTTGGGCCCATACCCCATCAGATCCACTATAAATTTCTGATCTTGAATTTCAACTGGGCCCTTGGTGCTGCACAGCAATCTTTTTACTATGTCCTAACAGACTCTCTAGCAAACTCCCCATGTTGGTGATTTTAAATCTTATCTTCTCTCTTTGAGCTTCCTCATCCTGTGCCCTCCTAGCAGAGAATGTTGTGTCCTACTTTACTGAGAAAATTGAAGATATATACTGTGTTGTAAGTCCTTCTGATAGGGTGCTAAAGATGGACCCCTAAAAGGTCCTGGACATATCTATGTGGCTCAGGTCTCTGGGGTTCATCTGGGGTACCTTGCCCTTCCCAGTTTATCCTTTCAACTGCCCTTTCATTGTGGCCCTCATTGTCTGCACCTGGCCCCACCCTAGATCCCAGTCATCCCAAGCTATTGGCCACACTATAAAAAGCGCAGTCTCATCTACCAAATTGCTCAGATTCCTTAAGTCTGACAAGTGTCACAAATGCTCAGATTCTTAAAATCTGGCCAATTGCATAAATTCTTAAAATATTGCCCACCTCAACTGGCGTTTTAATAAACCTTGTCTCTGACTAAAAGACTTGAGTCAAATTCTTTCAAGGCAGAACCCATGTCTTTTGCCCTTGAATTCCAGGGTTCCCAGCACCTCTAGACCACAACACTTAGCCATTTTTTATTCTCCATCACAAATCCTAAGATAGAGTGATCACTTATAACTCACCTCCAAGGCTCCCGATTATTCTGTTTAAGCTACTTATTCCTCTCTGTTGGAGAGAATCAGAGCTCTGCCTTGGTTCTACCATCTTTTGGAGGACCAAATTATGATTAAGGCAAATTTAAAAAGAAATTTAGGTGTCACAATAGGCATTTCAATAAAAGTCTCCCCTAACTACCATAGCATGCCACTGTGCTAGGCTTTTTATTTCAATTCAACAAGCATTTATGTGCCCACTATTTGCAAAGCATTCTGGTTTGCACTGAAAAGACTTTGACGTTTTGATATGTGATCTCATAGATATGGATATACCCTCCAATGTCAGTTCTCCCTTTGAAACTTCTTTATTTCTGTCAAGGGTAGTATTATTCTTCTAGGCTTCTTATTCTCCCTTACCTTACATATCCAATCACTTGTCTGATCTTGTCATTTATACCTCTAAAATCTCTCTCGTATATATACCTTTCTCTCTATTGAAACGACCATTACCCCAGTTCAAACCCTTACCTCTTACCTGGACCATTGCAATAACCTCTTAATTGGTCTGCTTGTCTCAAGTCTCCCCCCCACTCCAATCCATCCTTCACACAGTTGGCAAAATAATTTTCTTAAAGTGCAGATCCAAAGATACCATTACTCTATTCAATAAACTCCAATAGCTCCCTCTTGCCCCTAGGATCAAATATAAGCTTCTCTGATTAGTATTTAAAGAGTTTCAGAACCTAGTCCCAACCTAAACTTTCCAACCTTGTTAAATATTACTCCTTTTCCCCCATTCTATGGCTCCAACAAACTGGCCTCCTTACTGTATGATTTCAGAGGTATGTGGGGTCTATTTATCCTAAGTTGTTGCATTTGTGAAAGGCTTCAACTTCCTTTTTATTCCTAAGAATAATACCACCCATCTAACCTAAGCAAGTAGAACATTTGAACCTCATTTGCAGTCCTGAGCAAAGCTGTTGTCCTAGCATCTCTACTAGGAACAGAAATAAATAACTGAGATGATCAGGAAACATATCCTCAGGATCCTTTGTCTGCCATATGTGTTTGTATACTATCAGCAAACCTTATATCAATCAATAAATCAACTAGCATTTATTAAGTATCCACTACGTCCCAGGCATAATTATGCTAGGCCCATAGCTTAGTCAATGGAATATTGGGCACTCTTCTAGTCATAAAATCCTTGACTTGAATGGAAAACTCAGGTAATAGCAAATAGCAATATGAATAAAGATAGCAATAGCAAATGAATATAGATCATAAGACAGGCCCATAAGAACAATGTCAGAAGCACTAACATTTAAAATGAGCTATAGGTAGGATAACAAAAGGGATTAATTTGGAGGGGGGATTTTTTAGTTCATATTGGGAAAAAGAAAAGATTAAAGAAGAGATAGGACTACTTCCTAAATAGAGAGGATGATGGAAACAGATGATGGAGAAAGAAGAAAGAATGGCTTATCCCTTTTTAGTTTATTTTATTTGTCAAAGAGAATGATTTTTTGGATGAGAAAGGGAAGAAAAGAAATAACTAATAGTTAGTTGAACTCCAAGATAATTAAAGAGATTTTAAGGGACTACCTAGCTACCTTTCCAGATCTCAAATCTCCAAACCCAAATGAACTACATACTCAGGTACAGGGGTGAGGGAGTGTGGGGAATGGTAGATGTAAATGATGAGCCACCATCAGTAATCTTTCAAGGATCATGGAGAATTTGAGTGGCACTGTAGGATTAAAAAGCTGATGTACCAATTTTAAAAGAAAAAAATAGAGGTCAGTGAGTTTGACTTCAATTTCTGGCAACATTCTATAACATATTATTAAAGAGTTAGTTAGTGAACATGTAGAAAAGGACATGGTGATCACAAAAAGCAAATACAACTAAATTCAAATATCCCAGAATATTTTCTTTCTTTGACAGGCTGACTTACTAGTCAAGAGAATGCCATAAATATAGTTTACCTAGATTTAAGCTAATTATTTGACTAAATCCTTAAAGCTGTTCTTACGGAAAAGATGAAAATATGAATGAGATGAGAGCACAGTTAGGTACATTTTGAACTGGTTGAATGTTAAGATCCAAAGAAAAGGCATTAGTAATGTGATATCAACTGGAAGAGTCTCCAGTAGAATGTCTTGAGAATCTATGTTTAGCCCTGTTCCAGTTAATGTTTTTTGTTTGTTTGTTTTTTATCAACACCTTGGTTAAAAGTAAAAATAACTTGTCTATCAAAGTTGCATATGTCATAGACCTGGAAAGAATAGCTAACATACTGGATGACAAAGTTATGATCAAAAAAGCTCTTTACAGTAAAGAAGAGGGAACCAAATAAGATAAAATGAAATAAATAGGGATAAAGGCAAAGTCTTATACTTAGGTTAAATATATGTGCATATATATATAAATATATATAATATATAATATATAATAATACTGTATGAAATATCCGTCGAATGTAGAGCTCGTATAGAAATTTATAAAACCATCTTAAAAGGCATTTTACTTTGTATTGTAGGTGAGTGCTCAATAAATAAAAGAGCTGTGATATAGGATAAACATTGAAATGTTCTCACTGTAGGGAACACACATCTTTGTTTAAAAGGAACAATTACTAATCAGGACCAATACATTTGGCCTTAAGTAGCTGACTGAATTCTGATGCAGTACCTGCTAACTTGAGCAGCTGATACCACTAAAGAAAGGGTTGGATGAATGAGCAAAATAATCACTTCTAGAGACTCAGGAATTTATACCCTCTCCAGCCAACTTCATTTCTTTTTTCACGTTAAATTTTATTGTATTTTCAGCTCTGTATTCTCTCCTTCCCATCTCTCCCAACCCCATATGAGAAGGTAAGAAAAAGGAAACCCCTGTTTTGTGGGGCAGTAGAGAGAGCACTAGGTTTGGAGGCAGGAAATCTAAGTTTAAATCCTGCCTCAGATACTTATTAGCTGTGTGACTCTCAGTAAATCACTTAACTTCTGTCTGCCTCCATTTTTTCAACTGTAAAATGAGGACCATTATAGCACCTACCTCACAGGGTTGTTATAAGGATCAAATGAAATAACATTTATAAAACACTCAGCAAGTGCATGACACATAGTAGGCACGCAATAAATGCGTATTCACTTCAAACACATATGGTCAAACAAAATAAATTACTGCTTTGGTCATGTCCAAATATATGTTTCAATCTGTACTCTAAGCATCACCTCTCTATCAGGAGGTGAATAGCTTGTTTCATCTTGTGTCCTCTGGAATTGTGGTTGGCATTGTATTGATCAGAATTCCTAAGCCTTTCAAAGTTGTTTATCTTTATAACATTGCTGTTCTTGTATAAATTGTTCTCCTGGTTCTGCTCACCTCACTCTGTATCAGTAAAGTATTGTCAAATCAATCATAAATTACAACAAAATATACAGTATGATGACTTGTGCACACACCATATAAGGTGTATATATGTACATATATATATATATGTATACATATATTACTATTTTTTAAATATATGTGGATGAATGAATGACAATGTGTTTATTAAGCACTTATGTGCTAGGCACTGTGTTAAACTCGAAAAGTCCCTACCTTTAAGGAGCTTATGTTTCTAATAGGGCAAGATCATACATATGGGGCAATGGTGACTAGGAAGGAGTGTCCAAATGGTGTTATTGATTTGATTATTGTTCTCAAAGCTAGAGGTGGAAAGAGCACGTGAGGGCCAGAGTGAGTTCTCAGTAATACAGAATGGAGCTGACCAGGAAATAATGTGGTAGACTATGGTGGTATGGCTAGATAAGGTGAAAACTCACCAATCAGAGTTCAGGGTCCCAAGAGCAGGATCTAATTTCCCAGAGAAAGAAGTAGAGACTGCTGTAGAAGAATGGCATGGAAATAGCTGGGAAAACACTGTTCTAATAAAATACTGTCTAATTCTCTAAAAATCTATTAGATCTCTAATCAATTAGGGTCTAGTGATCTAGCTCACAATCTAATCTTGTCTGCCTAATCTAAACAACTCTTATCCATGTCTTTCTATAAATCCGTCATTGAAGGTTAAAGTACTAGGAGCCTTTTTCATGTTCTCTTGAAGTTGAGAAGACATCATTATAATGGAGCTCATTTTTCTCTCAGTCCCATACTCTTGTTACTTGACCAATTCATCATTTTTTCTGTTCATACATTTCTCTGATGTTATCCTTATATTGCTTCCCTTGTATAATTTTTTATGTGAGATGGTCGCAGCATAGGAGTATTCACCATCTATCACCTGTCTTTTGTGTGATCCTCAACTACAATTCTTTGGAGGCTGTTCTGTGACTTCCTGCTGTGAAAGAATGTTGATGTTTAAAAAAAAATCTGTCTTGCATTCAGGAAGAATGTGAAGATAAGTCATTAAGAGTACTGTGGCATTTTCCAAAAACCACCCAGAATGTTCTATTCTTGCTAAGTTCTTGGCTGAGTTCACTGACTACTTAAAGGGGTGTTTCCAGATCCATATAGTGCTGAACAGGTTCTATGGACTGTCCATCCAACTGCACCACGGACAATAGGCATTTTTTGCCCACTTTTTTTTGTATATGTCTAGTTAGGCCAGTGCTTATGGATCTCACTTAGGAGGCTCTGCAGTGTTCTAGAGCTTATTGTATTCAGCATGCCATTGGCAAACAAGAGCATTTGAAGGCTCTCACTGTCAATAAAGAAACCTCCTTCAACTTGCAATTTGTGTTGGACCACTTCCATGAAAAGGGTGATGAGTAATTTTTTTAAGGGGGCAGTAAGCCAAATAAGTTTGGGAACCTCTAGTCTAGAATCAGAAGACTTATGCTCAAAAACCTTTCTTTGATACTTGCTATCTCTATGACTTTGAGCAAATCACAACTTTCCTAGGCCTCAAATTCCCCTTCTCTAAAATGAGATAATTGGATAAGATTTATCCTATGATACTGTGGTTTGCTCATAATCAGGCATTTAGTCAGTCAATAAACATTAAATTATTAAATCCTACTATGAGACATGTCTGAGGAATACAAAGAAAGGAAAAAATAGCCTGTGTTCCCAAGGAATTCACAGTCTATTGTGGAAAACAACATTTCAACAACCATGTCCAAACAAGATAAACAGGATAAATAGCAAATAATTGGGGCAGCTAGTTGGCACGGTAGATAGAGCTCCGGCCTTGGAATCAGAAGGACCTGAGTTCAAATTTGGCCTCAGACACTTGATACTTACTACCTGTGTGATCTTGGGCAAGTCACTTTAACCCTGATTGCCTCACCAAAAAGCAAAAAGAAAAAAAAAGTAAATAATTAACAGAGAGAAGGCACTAGAATTAAGGTAGATAAGGAAAGACTTCCTGTAGAACATGAGATTTTAGGTGGGTCTAGATTTTAGATTTATTTCTAGATTTTAGCTGGAAGTCAGAGATGTCAGTAAGTGGAGATGAGAAACGGGTGCATTTCAGGCTTAGGGGAAAGCCAGTGAAAACACACAGAGAAGGAAGATGGATTATCTCATGGAAGGAATAGCAAGGTGTCAGGTAGGAAAGGCAGGAGAGGGCCAGGTTGTGAAGGGCTTTGAATGCCAAAGAGAGAATTTTATATTTGATCCTGGAGGGCACAGCGAGTCACTGGAGTGTGTTCAGTAAGAGGGTGATATGATCTTAACTCTGACCTATACTTTAAGAAAATCACTTTGGTGGCTGAGTGGAGAATAGACTGGAGTGGGGAGAGATTTGGAGCAGTCAGGTGAACCAGCAGGCTATTCGAATAGTCGGTCTGTGGTTGTCCTTTGTTCTCGAAGGAGTTTCAAAATGATATCACTATGTTGGGGTCAAGGTACAGTGTGTCCAACTGTGGCTGATCAGACCAATACAAGCTCAGAAGACTTCACCACAGGTTAGTCACAAACAGTCCATATGAATATCCAGATGTGAGGTGATGTGAGCCTGTACCAGGGTGGTAACAGTGTCAGAGGGCAAATATGAGATGTTACAAAGGTGAATCAACAAACTTTGGCAATAGATTGGATATATAGGGTGAAAGAGAGTAAGAAGTCAAGGATGATACCTAGGTTGAGAGCCTGGATGACTGAGAGGATTCTAATACCCTCAACAATAATAGAGAAATTGGGGGGGGGGCAGGAATTAATCAGTTCAGTTTGAGGCATGTTGAGTTTAAGAGTCTATGGGATTGTCTATGGGAGTCTATAAGAAATCATGAGCAAGTGGAATTCAGAAAAACCTAGAAAGACTTGTATGGACTGATGCTGAGTGAAATGAGCACAACCAGGCCACATTGTACAATGACTAATTTTGATAGACTTAGCTCTTCTCAGCAATGCAAAGATCTAAGACATCTCAAAAAGTCTCGTGATGGAAAACGCTATCCACATTGAGAGAAAGAACTATGGAGTTTGAACGCAGATCGAAGCGTACTATTTGCTCTTTTTTATCTTCTATTTTGTTTTGTTTCTTCTTTTTTGTGGTTCCTCCTATTGGTTCTGTACAACAAGACTAATATGAAAATACATTTAATAGGAATGCATATGTAGAGCCTATATCAGATTACAGGCTGTCTCGGGAGGGAAGGCAGAAAAGGAAGGGGAGAAATTTAAAACTCAAAAGCTTATGGAACTGATTGCTGAAAACTAAAAATAAATAAATTAATTTTTAAAAAAATTTTTGAAAAGAATCTGTGGGAAATACAGTTTGAGATGTCCAATAGGCAGCTGGGGATTCCAGACTACAGGTCAGCAGAGAGCTTAGGGCATAGATGTTAATTGAATCCACAGGAGCTGATAAGATCACCACATGAAATAATAGAAGGAGAAGAAAAGAGAGAACAGGACAAAGCTCTGTGGAACATCCACCATTAGCAAATGTGATCTAGATAAAGATCCAGCAAAAAAGATTGAGAAGGAGCAGCAGATAAGTAAAAAGAGAACAGAAGAGAATATCAAAAAGAATAGTATGACTAGCAGTCTCAACGGCTACCAAGAAGTACAGAAGGATGAGGAATAAGAGAAGGTCATTAGATTTGACAAATAAGAGGGTATTAGGAACTTTGGAGAGAGAAATTTGGGGGAAAGGATGAGGCTGGAAGCAGACTGAAGAGGGTTAAGAGAATAGAATAAGAGAAAAGAAAGTGGAGGCAGCTATCACATACAGTCTTTTCAAGCAGTTTTAGCGACAGAAGGAAGGAGTATATGAGATGAGAGCTAGTGGGGCTGGATGGATCAAGTGAAGGGTTTTTGAGGATGGAAGAAAAATGAACATGTTTGTAGGCCCTAGGTAATCAACTAGTACATAGGGACTGATTGAAGATATGTGAGAGTTCTTGGTGAACAGGACCACATCACTATGTAAGAAAGGGGTGAAGGAGGAGGTAGTGATAGATGAAGACGAGGGGAGAAAAGAGAACTTTTAGCAAATGGCCTTAATTTTTTCAGTAAAATATGAGGCAAGATTTTTTAGCTGAGCAAGTGGGAGAAGGAGGAGCCATGGGAGGTTGGAAGAGGGATGAGAAGGTTGGGAAGAGCTGCTGAGGTGAGTGTGGTAAGGTGTAGTGATTCAGTCAGGGTAGCGTGAATGGATTGCCCAGCAGGAATGAGGGCCCATTTGAAGTGATGTAACAAAAATTTGTAATGGATCCAATCATCATGGTTGTGTGATTTTTCTCTACCTTCATTTGGAAGTACATTTGTAGGAGCAAAGGCAAGGCAGGGGGAAAAAATCAGTGATATAATGAGGCAAGGAACTCAAGAAAAAAGGACAATGTAGAATCAAATTGCCTCATCAAGGGCTCAAGACGGGGAAAAGAGAATATAGCTACTGCGTGGAGTACTAGTCTGAGAAAGAACTGAGGGATAGAGGGACTGGAAGTCATAATGTTTTGGGGTTGCAAGGGAGAGGGTATTGTGTGGTCAAAATCTATATTCAGCCCTTCCTTACTAATAGAGAAAAAAAATTCCCATTTCCCACAAAACCACTGGTCTAGCAAATCAGAAGACACATGGGCCCTCCAGCATCAACATTAGAAGGCTGGCTGCCAATATCAGTCTGACTCACTTAAACAGTCATGCAGTAACATCCTAAAGACACGCTATTATTCTCCAGCATTGGCAATGAACACACAGCATTTCTGCAGCCCTTTCAAAGGGCTATTTTTTTCCTCCTTCATCTTCATTATTGGCAAGGTCATCACAAATATTTAGAACTTGACTTCCTTTTGTTATAACAGATTGAGAATATTGGTGTAGGCTAATTGCCTGACCCCAACTCAGCTTTAAAGAGCATTTCAAGAGCATAAACACTACATACATATAAGAGCATCTAGCATCATAGTCTCTGTAAATGCACAGCTTTGCTGGAATCATCAGGAAGGTCTGGAGCTTGCTTGTGCCATCTTCTGGAAGAAAGGGAGAGATTTCCTTGGAGTGAAGGCCAAATGCTTGGAATTGACAGTTTGCTCTTTAGAATGTTAGAACTGGAAAAGAGCTTAGAGCGTGGAAGGAAAGTGAGCATACAGAACATGAGATGTTAGAGTTGTAAAGGGCCTGGCAAATGTTTAACATCTGACTTTCCAGGAGAAAATACTGTTTGGGATACACTTTTAGTTTAATCTGAATTATTAACATTTTCTTTGTTATGGGAACAAAATGGCAAAGCAGATAGGGCCTCAAGTCAGGCAGACCTGAGTTCAAATCTTGCCTCAGTCACTTACAAGTTAGGTTACCTTAGACAAGTCACTTAACCTCTGTCTCAGTTTCCTCATTGGTAAAATGGAGATAATAATAGCATCTGCCTCCCAGGGTTGTGGCAAAGATCAAATGAGATAAATGAGACTTATGTGCATGGCACATAATAAGCATTGTACACATGCTAGTTATTATTTCTTAAGTTTAGAGGACAATCAACAACAATAACAAAAATATAGCTTGAGCTCTGATTTTTAACATTTGCTGATTTCCAAGGAGTAAAAGCTAACACTGAAAATTTAAAAATCAGCTCTTCGGAGTTGCACTTAGCTCTAGAATATCCTTGCCTTAGAGTATAGAATGCTAGAGTCTGAAGGTGTCTGATCTTCCTTCCAGGCTTATCTCAGGTAAGAACCTCCTCCATGGAGCCCTCTCTAATACTCTGTCTCCCAGGGAGGCAGACTAGGAATGTTCAGGCAACAGAAAGTAAGAAGAGGGGGAAACGTCCATCATTTTTCATTTGGGAAATTATCACAGAATGTGAAAACTGGAAGGAACATTTTTTTGTTATTCATTCATTTCATTGGTCCAACTCTTCATGACCCCATTTGGGGTTTTCTTGGCAAAGATGCTGGAATGGTTTGACATTTCCTTCTCCAGCTCATTTTACAGATGAGGAAACTGAGGCAAACAGGGTTACATGACTTTCCCAGGGTTACACAGCTAGTAAGTGTCTATGGCTAGATTTGAATTCAGATCTTCCTGACTCCAAGCCCAGTACTCTATGCACTGGACTACCTAACTGCAAATCACTTTATAGATAAGTGTTTTTTCATTGGATCCTCTTACATGCCAGGCACTGTGCTAAGAACTTTATGATTATTTTCTCATTTGATCCTATCAACAACCCTGGAAGGTAGCTACTATTACTATTCTTATTTTACAAGGTGAAGTGACTTACCCAGGATTGCACAGCTAGTAAGAGTCTAAAGGCAGATTTGAACTCAGGTCTTCCTGACTCCAGGCCTATGCTTTATCCACTGTGTCACCTAGCTGCTCCAGAAGGAACTTTAGAGATCACCTCACAGGGTGGTTATGAAGCTAAAATGAGATATTAAAACATAAAATATGTTGTAAACCTTAGTGCTAGTTATTATTATTATTATTTGACTACTATGTGTTAGGCACTGTACTAGGCACTGGCAATAGAAAATAAAACCATTCCTGCCCTCTTGGAACTTACATTCTACTGAGGAATAGGGAGAAGGAAGGAACAACACAGATAAGTATAAAGTTATTAAGGAAAGGGAGAGCTAAGAGCTAGGGAAATGATTAAATTAATTGAATGAATGAGTGAAAAACACTTATTAAAGGTGCTTACTATGTACCAAGCACTATACTAAACTCTGAGTATACAAATGGAAGCAAGAAAGACAGTCCCTGCCTACAAGGAGCTTATACTCCAATGGAGGAAAAGAATAAATAAAGGGTAGCTAGAAAGGAAAAAAAAAAGACAGCATGGCTTGGAAATATATATGAAATGACATGATATCCTGGTTCTGCGCAAAATAAGGTGAAAGACAGTGTATCAGAGCCTAGTATCCTAGGAGCAGAATTCAAGTTCTGTAGAGAAAGATAAGGAAACATGGAAAATCCTTGTGTAGGAGGTGACGCCTGATAAAGCTAGGGATACCCAAAAATGGAGGTGAAGAGGGAGAGCATCCCAGGGAAAAGGCACAGTCTGAACAAAGTCATGAAGATGGGAGACTGAAATGTTTTATGAAGGAAATACCTGGTA
Organism: Phascolarctos cinereus; assembly: GCF_003287225.1. NCBI lineage: Eukaryota > Metazoa > Chordata > Mammalia > Diprotodontia > Phascolarctidae > Phascolarctos > Phascolarctos cinereus. The sequence goes on along the minus strand of NW_027555847.1, from coordinate 631,924,757 downwards.
GGCCAGTTTGGTTGAAAAATAGAATGTATGATGGAGAGTAATGATAAACTAATTTAGAAAACTTGATTGCAGTCAGATTGTGAACTTTTAAAAATTCTGAACAGAGGGGTTTATGTTTTATTCTAGAGGCAATAGGGACCCACCCACTGAAGCTTCTTGAATGGGAAGTGATATCATCAGGCCGGTGTCCTAAGAAAATCAACCTGGCAATATGTAAGATGGATTGGAAAGGAGACAGACTAGAGGTAGGGATATGAATGAAAGAACCAGGTAAGAGTAAATGAGATGATGATGGTGATATGATGGTGATAATATGGTGGCCATGTAAGTAGGAAGAACGGGATGGATATGAGAGAAAAGTTAAAAATCAACAAGATTTAACAACTGATTGTGTATTTTTGGAATAAGGGATATGGGGCAGGAAAGAATTGAGGATAATTCCAAGGCTAAAAACCTGGGTGACTAGAAAGATAACATGGTATTTCCCAAGGTGATCAGGGAAAAAGGAAAAACCTATAGGTTCAGAAATATTTAGAGCAGCTCTCTTTGTGGCAGCAAAGAACCAGAAATTGAGGGGATGCTTCTCAATTGGAGATTGGCTGAATGTTGTGGTATATGATTGTGATGGAATACTTTTATGCTGTAAGAAATGATGAGTGGTTTGATTGTAGAAAAACAAGGAAAGACTTGCATGAAATAGCAAAGAGTGAAACGAGCAGAACCAAGAGCACGTTGTATACAGTAACAGCAATATTGTTCAAAGAGTAACTGTGAACGACTAAGTTATTCTGAGTATTATAAATATTCAAATCAATTACAAAGCACCTCTGAAGGAAGATGCTAGCCATATCCAAAGAAAGAACTGGTAAACAAAAGTATGCACAGAATAGTTTTGTGTATGTGTGTGTATTCTGAACTGTCTCCCTCCCCATCCCACACTAGAGAAGACTACTGTTTCACACACACATACATACACACACACACACACACACACACACACACAGCCTTCTCTAGTGTGGGGGAGGGAAGGAGAAAGGGAGACAGATTGGAACTTAAATGTAACAAAAAATTAAATTTAATTCAAAAAAAAATAACAGAACAAAAGAAAGATAATGGTGCCCAAGACAGTGAAAGCTCTCTCAATCTCATTCCTTAGTAGGGTAGTTTTACTGTACCAGCTCAAACAAATTGGCAGGTATATTACTACTGGGGACCCAAAAGGATTTCTCTTGCCTCCTTTTCAACGAGAGGACATTTGGAGAAAGTCCTGGGAGATTTGTCCAGTCGTCAGAAGAACAGAAGTAGATTGGTACCGATCTTCCCCACCCTGTCACCTTAGCAATGACTAGCTAAGAAATCCCAGGACATCTCATTCAATTTATTTCCCAATCCACGTGAATAATAATAAAATGGAAAATGCTTCTCTTCCCGGAGAACTCAATGGGAGAACCCAAACTGTTGTAATTTGCCTCTAGATGAATCATCAAAAATCTCCAGGGTTTTTTATTTACTGTTTTTCGTTTATACCACCAATTAATTGAAAAAAAAAATACCGAAGATACAGGAAGCAACTGTATCAATAGTATTATGGGTTTCTAAGCCTTCTGGGTAAGCATATTTGAGGACCAGAATGCATTAGAAATGAGAGGGAGGGGAGCACAGAAGAGGCAAGTGAACTAGGTCTCTGGGCAACATTTATGACTGTCACTGAGTTCATTTCACAGCTCTTACCCAGAAAACACTCTTTTCCACTGCATGTTTTTCCTTGCAAGGGGTAAGACACATCTAGCACTTGGATATATGGAGTCAGCTTCAGAGGAGAAACTGGCCCCTAGCAAAGAAGGCTGGGAAAGCCCCCCCAATATCTCCATGTCATCCAAACAGTAAAATGGTACCGCTCGGGGCCACAGGAGCAACAGCTTTCTGCCATCTTACTTGCGGTTGTATACTATGGGAACTATAACTCCCTGCTCAGTTCTAATTCTGTCTGTATCTCAGGAAAGTCAAGGCACTTCAGGCAGTGCTGCTGTAAAGAGGTTACGAGAATGATAATCACATAAAAAGAGGAGGAAGGTTCTCTGTAGCTCTTGACTGCCCCCACTTACTCTCCAGGCCAGTGTTTGTCCGGCTTTCATTGAAAGTAACCTCTACTGCAGCCAGGCTTTCAGGCCCTATGGCAGATCTAGGGTACCAGAATAAAAGGCTCAACATACAGTGTGCATATTTATATGTGTACATGTACACATATATACAGGTATGTCGGTAATATGTTACACACATGCATATAATTTCATTTTGGGCAAAGAGAGTGGTGGCAGAGAAGCTCATATGTTCCATACTGATTGTCATCTCCCTTGTCAACAACAGGCCCTGCTAAAAGGGGAAAACAGTCAAAAGATGGTGCAGTACAATGGTAAGGGCATTTTATCAGAAGTTGGAGGATGGTCCTTCTGGATTTAAGGAAAAGATACCCAGTTTGTGTTGTTGAGGAACTTGACATAACTAATAAAATTAACAATAAAATAACAGCTGGTATTTATATAGGGCTTACTGTGTGCCAAGCCCTATGCTAAGTGCTTTACAAATATTATCTCATTTGATCCTCACAACAACCCTGGGAGGTAGGTGCTATTATTATTATTCCCATTTTAGAGAGAAGGAAACTGAAGCAAACAGAGGTTAAGTGACTTGTCAAGGGTCACACAGCTGGAAAGTGCCTGAGGCTGGACTTGAACTGAGTTCTTCCTGACTCTGGGCCCAATGCTCTATCCACTGTGCCATCTGGCTGCTGCTAAATCATAAATAACCTGTAAGTTACTGATTTTAAAATAAAGCAATACTAGTGTGGTATAGTGGAATAAAGGCTAGATATGAAGTTGAGGGCCCTGGATTTGTATTCTGACTCTAGAAGTCGGAGGATAATACTTCAAGTCTTTTCTCTGCCACTTAGGATGGGATGACCTTGGATAAGTCATTCGTCTCTCTGAATCTCAGTTTATGGTCATCTAGCTCCAAGCTAATAGCTCCACATTCAGATGACTTACAATCTGTGTGACATAGGTTAAGTCACTTCAGCCTCAGTTTCCTCCCTCTTAGCTCTAAGTCAGTGGTCCCATGATTCTATCATTTATTGATAGTATCAGTAAGTGCGTGACCTTGAGCAAGTCATTTCCCCCCCAAGCCTCAGTTTCATCATCTGTAATAAGAGAGGGTCAGTCCAAATGAGATCAAAGAGTACCCTATAAACTCTAAGTATAGAATCCTATAACATCTTCCAGTTTGTTTCCAGGATCTACACAATCCTCTTTGTCTTGAGTTGGGACATTCCACAGCATGTGCGAGGTCCCTGCAGGAGGTAGTCAGTTCTGCTGTGTGTACTCCCAGCTTCAGAAGAATAAGGGTGTAGGCAGCGCCTATGGGGAGCAGACCTTGGGTGCCTTTGAATACATGAACTTTGAGTGACCTAGATAGGGACATGCACAGATTGTTGTTGGGTTTTTTTTAAATCCCTTAGGGCTGGCACTTCTGTACTCACCTATCACTCTAGTGATGCCCGTGGGCCCTCAACTTGCTCTGAAGGAAGGAGTCTAGTCTGATAAAACTACTTTGAAGTTCCTGAGCTAAAATCCAAGCTCTGTGTGAGCCAGAGCTAGTCATTAACCTCTCTGGGAAAAAGTTTCCTTATCTATGTGATTTGTCCAGGGTCATAGAGGAAGTGATAGAGCCAATAAAACCCAGATTTCTCAGACTTCGATATTCTTTCAGGTACAGCACAGGAAGGGTACTCAGAGCAGAATCTGACAAATGGTCTTTTCTATATGGGCTGCCACTCAGTGTTCCTAGGTGCTCTCTCCTTCCTTCAGAAGTCAAACTTCTTAAGAGAAGGAACTGTCTGGCTTTTCTGTTTGTATCTCCAATACTTATTGCAGTGATTGACACTTATTAAGTGCTTAACAAATGCTCCTTCATTCATTCATTCATAATATAATTTGAAGAGTCCAGGGCCAAGAATCTTAGGGCTCAGTCTCTCGTTTCAACAATACCACAAATTGGCTCTATAACCTACACAATTTACTTCCTCTCTCCTTCATCCTCAATACGATGGGGGGGGGGGGAAAGAACCATCAGCAGTGTCAAACTCAAATAGAAACAGATCCCTGAGGGCTGCATATTGACTTAGAAACCACCAATTAATACTATCTATGTTATGTTACTGTGAGTTTGGCATCTTTGAACAAGGTGACCACTGATACTCCTTCTAGTTCTAACAGTTTAGTGTGACATAAAAAGTTTGAGAGGCAGTTTCTGAGTAATTAATCTTTTTATTAATCATGCTAGCAATAATTAATAAAAGGGGTCAGTGGCACTTCAAATGCCAAAGACCCCTCATGGAGCCCACTCAAAGCTTATATGCGCTTGGAAGAATAGGTGTTCCTAAGGGTGGCAATCAACTCTGATTGGTTAACAATTAATGAGAAAAATGAATGTTATAATGAGAGAAGGACTTATTCTAGTGAGGGTCTGGGAGATGTGACTTTGATCACTCAGTCTTGGTCAAAAAGACTTATTTATTCCCATATCACCCCATTTAGGGTAATCTAGACAAAAAAGGAGAGCCCACTTTTTCTCAAGTCTATCTGAGTAAAACACAATGGGCTGAAATCCATCAATTCACCTAAACTAAAATTTCTTCACCTTTTAAACAGATCTAAGTTTTCCCTCTCATTATCAGCTCTGAACTTCAAAGGTTGCCTGAATACTCTACAGGGGCTAATTTCTAAATGAAGAAGTAGAAAAGGGGGAGAATCTTGGTCCTAATTCAATAATTGGTTATTAATATAAGAGAGAAATAATCATTTCTCTCACTAGGATTCTACTGTCTTTGAGTCCAGGGTACACACCTCCACTTTATAGAGAAGCTTCCATTTTAGTGAGCACTGTGTTTATAGGGAGACAGTCTTGGTTCACTGAGTTTCAGTCATATATACTCATGTTCCATCACTCCAAACACCTTTCCAGTCTTATAGTTCCGATTTGAATTTGAGCAATCCCATGCCCTATCTCCAAAGCAAATTCCACTTATATTACATTAGATTGTAAGCTCTTTGAGGACAAGGACTGTCTTTCTTTTTCCTTGTGTTTGTGTTCCCAGTGCTTAGCACAGTGTTAAGTGCTTAATAAATGTTTGTTGCCTGCATGCCAGCCTACTCATCACCCTAAGCCACATGCTAAGAAAATGTATTAAGATAATGACACATCTTATTAAGGGGAGTGGGTCTTCAGAGAGTAGCTTCCTGTCCCTATCTTACTCATTATCCAAACTTCCCAGAGCCAACAGTAATACAGGGTTAGGCACAGAGGTTAAGAAGTCAGGTCCAATGGTGCTCATGAAAGTACATTAGAGATATCAGAAAACCTAAGTTCCCACTACCAAATACCTATGCATTCTGGGCATATCAGAACCTTTCTGGGCCTCAGTTTCTTCATTCATAAAATGAGGCTAAACTAGATTATCTCCAAGGTCCCTTCCAGCTCTAAATCAATGATCCTAATTATATTCATCAAAGACCTCTTGGTAATTTAAATCCCAGAGACTGTTCCTCACAGCCCTCTATTAAATTCCTCCTAAACAGTTCTACCCTAGTGCCTCATCTACTTAGGAGTGACCCTGTATGTTTGAAAGTTGTGCCAGCAGAAAATAACCTCTGGCAGGTTGTACCAAGCTTAAAAAGCATGACTTGGTGAAAAATTAACTGTGTCTGGTCTAAAAACCAGCCAAGCTCAATTCAGAAAGGCTTACCACCTGCTTAGCTCAGAGGAAAAGGGGTGGATAAATTTTTCTACATCAGAAACTCTCAAAGACAATGTGCTAGATATAAAGTTTTGAAATCTGCGTCAATGGATGGAGTATCCATACAAATATTTGCAGAGGACACAAAAGTGGGACTTATAGCTTGCATATTGGAGGACATTGTCAGGATCTCAAAAAGATCTTGACAAGCTAGAGCATTGGAATAAATTGATTAAGATGAAATGCAATAAGGATAAAGTACAAGATGGAGGAAGTGTGGCTATAGGACAGTTGTCCTGCAAAAGATCTGGTAGGATTAATACCCCACAAACTCAAGATGAATCAATGGTGCAATATGGAAGCCAAACAAGGTAATACAACCTAAGCTGTATTATTAAAAAAATAGTATCCAGGACTAGGAAGGTAATAGTCCCAATGTACTCTGCTCTGATCAGGTTGCCTCTAAAATATTTTATTTAGTTCAAACATCACATTTTATAAATGACATTTACAAGCTAGAGAACATCCAGAAGATAATAACCAGAATGGTAACCGGCCTTGAGATCAGGCCTTTTGAGAGTCATGTGAAAGAACAGGATGATTTAGCCTGGGCAAGAAAAGGGTAGTCAAGTGGAGAAGGGATGAGACAAGGCTCAGATGAAAAACTATCCCTATCCTCAAGAAATTTATATTCTACCAAGGTTATGGAAATTTTTATTAAGGTTTAGATTTGTACTAGATGGCTCTCAGGTCCCACCTAATCTTAAGATTCTAAGACTCTGTTTGACCTCTCAGTGAGATAATAGATCTCTGAAGTCTTCACACATTGAAAGCAAGACCACATTCGTTATTTTAGCTGCTACAACATACTGATCACCCAAACTGGGCTTGTAATCCCCTTTGACTCCTAGATCTTCTTCATATAAAATGACTTTTAAAAAGCTTCTCTCCTTCTCTAAATGTGTAGTTTATTGGTTGCCTCCACATACAGAGCTTTACAGGTATGCCTATTATATTTCATCTTGTCAGTTGCAGCTCACTATTCCAGCCTGTTCAGACCCCTTCTGGATCCTGACTCTGCCATCCAAAGTATTAACTATCCCATCTGGCTTCCTTTCATCTACAAATCTGATAAAAATGCTCTCTCTGCTTCCATTATGTCATTGATAAAGATGTTGAACAGAACACAGTCAAAAACAAATCCCTGGGGCTTCCAAAAGTGGCCTCCCTCTTATATTTGGCTTACTTTAGGTACTTTTAATATATCGATGATCTCATCAACGTGGACAGACCATCTATTAGTACAAATCACAACTCATCCATGACTTCTCATCACATGCAGTTCTTGCCTATGACCTCCCATAAATCTTTTATAATTGATCTACCCAGTGCATTTGAGGTAATTATATTTTATGTGGATATGTGTGTGTGTGTGTGTGTGTGTGTGTGTGTGTGTGTATCAGATAGCATCATTACTAAGGATCAATGAGAAAATGACAGAAAAGAAGAGAAGGGGAGGGAGAGAGGAAAAGAGGGAGTCAGTCAATCAATAAACATTTATTAAGAAACTACTATGTGGCAGGCACTATGCTAAGCCCTGGGGATATAAAGAAAAAGTAAACTATAGTCTAACCGGGGGAGACAACATGCAAATAACAGTGTATAAAGAAGCTATATACAGGAGAAATTGGAGATAACAGAGGGAAGGTACTAGAATTAAGAAGGTTTAGGAGAAACCTCCTATAGAAAATAAGACTTTAGTGAAAGGAAAGGGAAGGAGGAAGAAGAGGAGAAGGAGGAGAAGGAAAAGGAAGAGGAAGAAGAGAAGAAAGAGGAGGAGGAAGAGGAGAGGAGGAGGAGGAGGAAAAAGAAGAAGAGAAGGAGAAAGAGAAGGAGAAGGAAGAAGGGGAGAAGGAAGAAGAGAAAGAGGAGAAGGAGGGGGAGGAGAAGCAGGGGAATACTCGAGATGGAGAAGGAAGAGAATACTTGGGATAGAAAGGAGAAGGAAGAGAGGGGAATCTATTCATAGTTTGAGAATCATAAGAGAAGAATAAACAAGGATAAAGGTGTTGGTAGGGGAAGTGAAGAATCTTATGAACCTCATTCTTATTTGAGCTGGGAAAGGGAAGGTTGGGAAGAGAGGTCAAAGACTATAGTTCAGAAATGCAATGAAATCAATAAGGAACTGATCTGGGAAAGGGTGAGGGAAGAGCTGGGATTTATGATGGTGGGTTGAATTAGGTAGGGAATCATCATAAACAAAACAAACTTCACATAGAGAAAGATGACTACAAAAAGTGAGGAGAGGGAAAGCTAGCAAAACCCAGTGATCTCTCTCTGGACTAGGGAAGGTGGAGGAGGGAAGATGATTAGGAATAGACAACTCCAACTTCAAATAACTAGTCCTGAATTCATTACATTTTCCCTTCTTTGTTTATTGTCTTCCTTTTGAGAAGGTGTTGGTAGCAATCACAACTATGAATATAAATGGGATGAATTCACACATAAAATAAAGGTAATGGAATGGATCATAAACCAAAACTCAACAATTTGTTGTTTGCAAGAAATACACTTAAAATATAAGGATTCACATGTGTGAATGCATGAAATATTACTGTGCCATAAGAAATAGTGAATATGAAGAATTCAACAAAATTTGGAAGATTTGTTGAAGCAGTGCAAAGAAAAGTAAGCATACTCAGGAAAACAATTTCCATAATGACCATAATAATATAAAAGAAAACAACACCAAAAGACATCAGAACTTTGATCAATTCAGTGACCAATTATGACTTCAGAAAGTTGATGGCTAGCTGTGTCTCTAGACTTTCAGAAGAGATATGGTATACTATAGATGCAAGAATACATCATACATTATAAGACGTAATCAATGTGTTCAATTATTTTGCTTTTCGTACTTTGAGAAGAATTGTATTTGGAAGTGAGAAGTAGGAATCATTGGAAATAATATAGAAAAAGTACAAATGAAACATTTATATTACCCCCAAAATTATGTGATAGCAGTGAAACAGACTGCCATCCATTGCTCTTTTTTCATGATAAAGCTACCTGTTATTACAATCCTACAGTTTCATGTATTATATGTTAATGCAACTTGTTGTACATAAGCCATATTGGTAAATTACTGAAGCCTACTTATACTGACCATATATTATTTCTCCATCACCCTTTAGAACAACCATGTTTATACTCCTCCAGCGATTCTGATGGTCCATAATTCTGAGACATTGACCATCACTGAAAGAACACTAGTGTAAAAAAAAAAGATAAAGTTTTGTGTCTCTAAGTAGCTAGATATTATTCAAAGTGCTGCATTACTTTCCATATGCCATACAATCTTCTTTATTCTTCCTATTCAATTCTAGGCTAGATCACTTTTGCCATCTCCAGTATCTTTTGAAGCTGTATTGACAGACTTACAGAAAGGGCTATTTGTTATAAATTGTCATATCTGCATGTCATAAATTAGACAACAGACATCCATCATCCTTTTAGTGACATAGACTTGGCTGCAAGGCTCAAGAGTTAAAATTATATTTTGTGGGTGGTGAAAAGGTCAAAATTAATATTACCTTGAGTTTCTACTGTATTGATTTCTACTGTATTGATTCTACAATGTAACTGATTTTCTGCTGTATTAATCTTATAATTGAGTCTGCATCTGCTGAAGCCACCTTTCTACATCCTTCAGTTGAGCTCAGGACATAGAGTTACTTTAAAGTTACAAGTTAAATTGGTACCATCCCCAAAAGATTTGTCATCTGTCCTTGCCTGTCCTTGTGCAATTAGGGGAGTTTTTATCTCTTCCAAGGACAAAGCAAATCTGATAGTTTTGATCCCCTAGCAAAGATTAGAAGATGCAAAGGGGTCCCATAAAATAATTAACATTACCTAATTATTGCCCCATGTAGGTGCTAGCCTATTTTCCTTGATGTAACCAATCATGTTGTCTTCATCCCCATGATGCTGGATACCCTGTAACTGATCACATTCTCTTCCACACCTACCCTACTCTGTACTTCCCAAACTTTATGAAGGCTAATGAGCCCTCCCTCAGGATCTTTGGTTATTGAGAGGCCATAGAACCAATTTACTGGTTACTGCTAGCCTAACTAATAAATTGATCATTCTTAGACCATCATCTCTCAGCTTACCTTAATTTTCAAATGTAGCAGTGGGCACTAATGATTTTTTTTTTACCAAGAGAATGTCTCACTAAGCGGCAATTCCATAGGACCCTATTGAATTGTAAAAAAGATTTACACAATAATAATCATAATAACATCTCATATTTATAAGTACTTTAAGGTGTATATAAAGTATTTTATATATATATTATCTCATTTGGTCCTCATAGATTACTGTAAGTCATTCTAGAAATCAGCTTCAGGCTAAAAAGTTATAATATACATTAAAAAAAAAACTCTGGGGAAAAACATATAACTATGTAATAAGTGTTTCATTCCAGAACTCTGATGACCCTTTCAAGTCTCTAAAGCAAGAGAGAGACAGGATGCTGGGCAATCAAATAGGAGGCTATAACAATAGTTCAGGAAGAGATGATGATGCCCTGAAATGGAGGTGTAGCCATTTGAGTGAACCGAAGAGGGAAGAAGTAAGATATGGGTTAGAGGCAGACACCATGAGACATCAACTGATGAGATATAGAGAGTGAGAGAGAGAAAATGAAGAGTCAGGGATGACTTCAAGCCTTCAAACTTAGACCAGAAGAATGGTGGTGCCCTTGACAGAAGAAGGGAAACTGGGAGGAGGGGTGGGAATACAGGTGAACGTAATGAGTTTTCTCATCTATCTCATCCTCAGTTTTCTCATCTGTCACATAAAGGGCTTGGCCTAGATGATAGTGAATGTTTATACTTGACAGGTCTGTTAGTACGTGCAGCTCTTTTTGACAGTGTTTTTAATGGTTCAGAACTGTTACCTTAAAGTCTACCTTCTTTCTCATCTTCAAGGGGAAAAACACAGAATATGAAGAATAAAATATGCCCCATTGGTCACTAAAGACACCACGCTTTCAGAGCTGACCAGACTTCAAAGCCATCCTTAGGGGATCATTCTGCAGCATCTAGGAGGTATACAGATGTATCAGGTTTGTTTTCCTTTAAGTGTATTATTGTAGATGAGGATATTTGCAGTTGCTTACTTCTCAAGGAAACCTCCATCCTTTTCAGCCATAGTTCTGTTGCAGAGGCAGATAAGAAAATCTTTTCCCTCCCTCATTAAACTCACTCCTGGCCTGCCTCATTTCAATTTATTTTCCCTGTTTGTTTCAGTGAAGCCACAGCAAAGAGGCTGCCTGAGGCAGCATGGGGTCCTCCTGGCTGTCCCCTTTTCAAATAGTGCAGAGGAAATGCCATGAGCTTGGTATAACCAGAACAGGAAGGTCGGACGTATTGCTTTCGACTCCAGGCTAAAAATATGGAACAGAGGAGCAGCAGTAAGAAAGAGGGGAGCTGGCTGTTTCTGGGCTTTCTTAGAGATGAATCACATCCAAAGTTAAGAGAGCTAGAGTTGAAGAGAAAGAAGATTATTTCAAGTATATTCACAATTGTAAAGTATAGCGAATGCATGGGTGGGCATGGACATAGAAATGGAGTAATGTCAGACAGAAAAGATGATTCAAAGTATCTTTTGAAATTGGTTGAAAACAAAGGTTAAAAGATTTACCAAAAGAAAAGAAAGGCACCTTAAACACAATTATGGATTAACCTTTCTGTAGCTGCTTCACATCAGGCTTTGTCTACATGCATGCAGACACAATGTTTCCAGGAATGACTCCAAGTAGTAACATAAAGATAAACCAATGAGTGCAATCCATTTCCTAGATGGAGAGCTGAACAAACTATACTATTGGATCTCTGTAAATGGCCCCACTGTGGTCACAACCACCTAGGTTCTAAGAGATAAACCTGGGTAACCAGGAAGCTGCTACCAATAGTCCTACTAAGGACACAAGCCATTTTCCCACTCTGAAACTGCTCTTAGACAACAGAGAAAAGCATAGAGTCAGAACCTTTAGATTGGTATTTTTGTAGGCTGGCCCATCATATTGAAGTTACAGGGATATTTGTCTACAGAAGAGAGAGAGCCTCTTGGCTCAGTCACTCATTATCTATTCAACCCCAGGCAAGCCTCTGGACACATTTAAGCCCAGTTATCTCATTTGTAAAATGATGATAATAATACTTGTATTACCTACCTCCAGAAGTTGTGGGTTGCTTTTATTTTGTTCTATGAGGAAAGCGTTTTGCAAACCTTAAATTACAACAGCAAAGGTGGATATTATTATTCATAATATACTTGCACTGTTTACCTCAGCATTGTTACAGGAATTGACTGGAGAAAAAGAAAAAGAAAAATACTCAATTTGGAATCAAAAGACCTGGGTTGAATTCCTGACTCTGTTATTTACTGACTGCATTATCTTGGGCAAGCTTTTTTCTGGGCCTCTGGTCATTCATCTATAAAATAATACTAAAGGGGATGGAGCCAAGATGGCAGAGTAAAAGCAGTAACTTGCTTGAGCTCTCCCCTAAACCGCTCCAAATACCTGTAAAAATGGCTCTAAACAAATTCTAGAGCAGCAGAACCCACAAAAAGACAGAGTGAAACAAATTTCCAGTCGAAGACAACCTGGAAGGTTGGCAGGAAAGGTCTGTTGCACCAAGCTGGGAGAGGAGCACAGTTCAACGTGGGCCATGCCAGCAAAGACGGGCCTCAGGGATCCTGGAACAGGCTTCAGGGGCAGCTGTGGCAGTTTCCAGACTTCTCAACCCATAAACACCAAAGACAACTTAGAAGGTCAGTAGAAAAATCTGTTGGACAGCAGTGAGAGAAGAGCTCAGTCCAGCACCAGTCTTGGCATAGCCCCAGGGCAGCAACTGTTTCAGGAGCTGTCAGGATAAAAAACAGAGTAGGGACCAAGTGGCTAATCAGTGGGGGATTGCAAGGATTTCTTTGCTGGTGCTGAGGCAGGATTCTCTTGCTTAGTCTGTGCTTGGATCTGGGTCACAGTTCTGGGTTGTGATCCTGGGGCGAGGAGGAGTGCTGGCATGGTGGAGTTTGTAGTGGTGGTGAAGAAGTTATCCTCCTCACAGTTCCAAGGCAGCAAAGAGTGCTTGTCGTCAATTTTACACAGAGCACAGGCCAGGAAAGGAGTAAACACCTTGCCTTAAATCATACCACCTTGGAAGAACTGAAAATTTACAGGTCCCTAGAAGTATCTCTGAAAACAGCTGCACAAAACTCCTGAAGCTTCAGACAGTACATTCTCCACACTGGAAGCAGACCCCTACCTTAACAAAGAGTTTAAATTAGCTGGGATCATGAGCAAGTAGAGCAAAAAAAAAAAAAAGTCAGACCATAGAATCTTTCTTTGGTGACCAAGAAGATCAAAACATACAACCAGAAGAAGACAACAAAGTCAAAGCTCCTACATCCAAAACCTCCAAGAAAAATATGAACCGGTCCCAGGCCACGGAAGAGCTCAAAAAGAATTTTGAGAAACAAGTAAGAGAATTAGAGGAAACACTGGGAAGAGAAATGAGAGTGATGCAAGAAAATCATGAAAAAGAAGTCAACAGCTTGCTAATGGAGACCCCAAAAAAATACTGAAGAAAATAACACCTAAAAAAATAGCCTAACCCAAACAGTTAAAGAGGTCCAAAAAGCCAATGAGGAGAAGAATGCCTTAAAAAACAGAATTGACCAAATAGAAGAGGAAGTCCAAAAGCTCACTGAAGAAAATGCTTCCTTAAAAATTAGAATGGAACAAATGGAAGCTAGTGACTTTATGAGAAATCAAGACATTGCAAAACAAAACCAAATGAATGAAAAAAATAAAAGACAATGTGGAATATCTCATTGGAAAAACAACTGACCTGAAAAATAGATCCAGGAGAGATAATTTAAAAATTATTGGACTACCAGAAAGCCATGATCACACTCAATTGGGTATGGAAATCTATCTCACCCTACAGGAAAATGGGGGGAAGGGCATAAAGGGGGGGAAATGATACAGGGGAGGGCAGATTAGGAGAGGAGGTAATCAGAAGCAAACACTTCTGAGTAGGGACAGGATCAGAAGAGAGAATAGAATAAACACGGTGTGGGATAGGATGAAAGGAAATATAGTTTTTCACAACATGACAACTATGGAAGTGTTTTACATGACTACACATGTATAACCTGTATCAAATTACTTGCCTTCTCAATGAGGGTGAGTGGGAAGGGAGGAAGGGAGAGAATTTGGAACCCAAAGTTTTAAAAACAAATGTTAAAAATTTTTTACATTGCAACTAGGAAATAAGATATACAGTCAATGGGATATAGAAATCTATCCTGCCCTACAGGAAAATAGAAAGGGAAGGGGATAAGAGAAGGGGGAGGGGGATGATAGAAGGGAGGGCAGATTAAGGGAAGGGGTGTTCAGAATGCATGTGGTGTTAGGGTGGGGGGAGGAGGAGATGGGGAGAAAATTTGGAACTCAAAATCTTGTGGAAGTGAATGTTGAAAACTAAAAAGAAATTTTAAATAAAGAAAAAAAGAAAAAAAAGAAAAAGAAATAATATTAATAATAATGGACATTTATATAGAATTTCCTGATTTGCAAAGGAGACTACATGCATTAATTTATTTGATCTTTGCAATCCTATAAGGCAAGGATCCTTAATCTTGTTTGTGTCCTGGACCCCCTTTGGAAGTCTGGTAAAGCCTATGAAACTCTTCTCAGAATAATATTTTTAAATGCGCAAAAAATATATAGGATGACGAAGTAAATCAATTACAAATCAAAATACTTCTTAAAAAGAATTTACAGTCCCCAAGTTGAGCCCTTGCTTTAAGGTAAGTACTATAGGTATCATTTCCATTTTATAGATAAGGAAACTGAGACTTGCCAATGGCCACATGACAAATTAGAGTCTGAGGCAGGATCTAAACTCAGGTCTTCTTGAAAGCTCCTTGAGGAGATGATGGTTAAGGCCCAACTCTAAATTGATGGTCCTTCCTTAATAATGAATATGATGAACTTCTGGTAGTAGCAAAGAACTGGAAACAAAACAGATGACCTTCAACTGGGAAATGACTAAACAGATTATATTACAAGGATATGATGGAATATTGATGCACCATAAGAAATGATAAAAATGTAAAATTCAAGGAGGCATAGGAAGACATATGAACTAATGCAAAGTGAGATAAGCAGAATCAGGAAAATAATATATACAATAACAGCAACATAAAAGAAAAAAATAACAAAATCAAAAGTGAATGCTATATAATTATATATACATTTATTACATATTATATATAATTTATTATATAATTTTTTGTTATATGTAATTTATTATATATAATTATATATAATGCTTGACCCCAAAGAAGAGAAACTAGAATACTAGAATATCACACACACACACACACACACACACACACACACACACACACACACACACACACACTTTCATTTCTTTGTAAAGAAAAAAACTCTGGCTATGAATCACTGCTTGTACTGACAGATTTGACTGATGTGTTGGGTAATTTTGCTGAATTGCTGCCCTCCCTTCCTCTTTATTATTGTTGTTATTAAGCTCTCAGTGAGAGAAAGGGAAGGAAGGGAGGAAATCTTTTCTATTAAAAAAGACTGTGATGTGAAAACAAAATCTATCAATGAAAAAATACTGAATGAATTTGAAGCACTTTATCACAGTAGAAGGCACCTGCTCCCAACACCTAGGTAGGTCCAGTTTAGATGCCAGGCGCTCAGAGGAAGCTTTGCTTAGTTCTGTCCCCTCCACTTGTGAGGAGTGTCCTCTCTTTGTAAGGAGGTTGTGGGTACAAGCCAAGGCCAACATACATACCCTAACTGGAGGTAAACCTCCTGATCTTCCCAAACAGAACAGTACCAGGAAGGCTTTAAAGTAACAGGCAGGAACTTTAATTAAGCTGTGCACTGACTCTGGAGCTCGGGGAGCAATTAGAGCTCTACGTTTCCCAATGCAGTGATATTTGTCTCCTTCTAACTCACAGTTGGAAGTCTGGATGCCCTTGGAAAGCTTTGTCCTTGATCTTAGGCTTGCTCTTTCTTTTGCTGCCATCTGGTGGCAATATCAAGAAATAGCTCTTGATGTTTAAGTTGGTCACAAAAAAAGACATGCTTCTAATTCTGTAGCAAAAGCCTGTTTTTCCACTGAGCCTGGTCTCTATTTCAGAGCTGGCCAGCTTAGGTTGCTCGACCACATGTGCACCTTCTGAAATTATAGGATCATGGAGCTGGCCCACGGAATCAAGAAGACCTGGATTGGAGTTCTGCTTCTGACATATTGGCTGCGTCTGGGCAAATCGCTTAACCTCCCAATTCCCCCTTCCTCCTCCCCCTCCACCCCCTCACCCTCCCACCCCCCCACCCCCGAACCTGTGGATAGTCAGCTGTCCTTAGGTAGATCTTAATTCCATGACTTTTCTATCCAATCCAAGCTACTCTCAGGCCCACCCAGAACTAGGAAGCCTTTCATTGTACTTCTCGGTAGCAAGCAGAAGCAGCTGTGCCAGATTGGAAGTGAGTACCGTATCAGCTCGCAGCTTAATAGACTCATTAGCTCTGTCTGGCTGTTCTGGGTGACTATTACCCCAAATGCAACAACATGGGGTATGTGAGGCTGGCCCATAGGGGTGCCAACCACTTTGAAAGTCCCATTTTCAATGTGTTAAAATGCAAGTTTCTATTTTTATAGTCTCCACAACCACAACCATTTAAATGACTAGGGTTTTTTTTCATGCTTAATAAAAGTGTATATTGTCCCTAATTAAATCTTTAAATGCTTCTGTCAGGGAAGGAAAGACCCCAGGCATCATCCTGGCTCCATCCCAATATAAACCCCATCCCCAAAATCCCCCTTCCGGCAGAGGCTTATAGACTCCCTTGTCTGCCAGCTGTAATAACATTTCTGATTACAGGGCCAGTGCTGTATGGTGGAAAGAGCAGTAGATTTGAATTCAGAACATCTGGGTCCAAATCTCTCCTCTTCCACTGCATGACATAGATGCAATCGATCTCTCTGGGCCACAATTTTCTTAGCCTATAAAATTTCTTGCCTAGCTCACAAGAATGCTGTTATTATTGTTACTAATTATTATTAGTGTATCTGCAGCCCTGCTGGTTTTCATCTCCATGGAACAAAATGCCCTTCCCAGAATAAGCTCATCACTTCTAATCTCATCATTATGCTTCTAATTCAAGCTCCAATACCACCTCCCTCAGCCTCCTCTCCCCTCTAATTGGAGGGCTGGAGAGTGGAGTACCAAATTCCTCCCAAAGCCCTCCTTTACAGAGGACAGAAATTGGATTTCCAGCTTACTCTTCTTTGTAACTGTAGATCTGCCTGATTTTGTCCCCAGGGGAAAAGATGTGCTGGGTATCCCCTGGTATGTGGTTCCCCTCCCTATCCAGCCTCCTTTTTATATGTTGCCCCCCCATTAGATTCTAAACTCCCTGAGGGCAGGCACTGTCTTTCTTTTTCTAATTTTTATCCCCACCACTTACCACAGTGTCTGGCATACTGTAGGTACTTAATAAATGTTTTTTGAATTGAATTGAATTATTGAGCAGCTACATGATATAAGGGATAGACTTGGAGTCAGAATGATGTAGTTTTAGGGGTGCCAGGACAACAAACCTGAATTCGAATCCAGCCTCAGACACTTACTAGCTGTGTAACCCTGGGCAAGTTTTTTAATCTTGGCCTCAGTTTCCTTATTTGTAAAGTGCAGGTAATAATAGCATGAGACATCATAGGGTGGTTATGAAGATCAAATGAGATTACACATTGCAAACCTTAAAATACTATGTAAATACCAGCTGTCATTATTATTATATCAGTAATATACTATGCCATTTATAATAATAAATCTTGTTTCTATAATCTTTTATGGTTTAGAAAGCATTTTTCCCACAATATTCCTGTGAGGTTAGTCATGAAAATATTTTTATCCCCATTTCAGAGGTAATGAAACTGAGGACAAGAAGTTAAGTGGGTTGCCCAAGGACACACTCATAAAGAATGTCAGAGACAGAACTTGAATCCAATTCATTTAAGCAAATACTTACTTAGCTTTTACTGTATGTAGAGAGCTTGAGGGTCCTCTAATTCCAGATCTTGGGTCCTTCACACTCAGCCAGACAGAAGAAAGGAAAAACAAAGAGGGGGGAAAAAAGGGGAGTTGCTACAAAGACAACCCCCCCCCCACTTCTGACAGGGGTCTACTCTAAAGTTAGAGACAAAAACCACTCCCTCCCTGCCCCCTTGCCAGTTCTCCACACCTATTTATGTAAATCTTTCAACAATGGATATAATACATCATGGTAAATTGTACCCAATAAACCCCACACATGCATACATATACACATATACACATTATGGTTGCTGGCAGGTTAGAGAATCAATTAATCATCAATTAGTCAATTAATCAATCAACATTTATTACACACTTACTATATGGCAGTCACTGTGTTAATTGCTGGGGATAAAAAGAGGCAAAAGAGAGTCCCTATCTTCAAGGAGCTTATAGCATAAGGAGCATGTGACTGAATAGAATACAATAAATTTTAATAGAAATAAATGCAAAGTCTTCTGCTTGGGTCCAAACCACATATGCCTCAACTTCTCAAGTACAAGATGGAGGAAACACGGCTAAGGAGTATTTAAAGAAGGATAACTGAAATGTTGAAGGGCTTCTCATGCACATACTATGTGAGGATCCATTGAAAGCTAACCTATAGAAAAGAAGACTGAGTGAGGGGAAATATGATAGCTATCTTCAAAGATTTTAAGGACTACTACCTGGAAAAAGGGTTAGACTAATCCTGCTTGATCATAAAGGGTAGAACTAGAGGCAAGTAGGTAAAAGTCACAAAAAGGCAAAAGGAATCTTGATGTGAAGGAAAATTTCCTGACAAGTAGAGCTACACAAAAACTCTCATGGGGCTGCTTCCAGAAGCAATGGGTTCCTCCTCATTGAAGGTATTTAAAGAGAAGCTGAATGATCACTTGTTGAGTAGGATGTAGAGGGAACTTTGGTGCAATGACGGGTCGTACTAAACACTCTCTGAAGTCCCTTCCAGCCATGAAATGCTTTGTTTTGGCGATTCTCCTTGATAATGTTTTTGCATCCTTTAGGGCTCACCCTTTCAATCCCAGATCACACAGGTAAATACCATAAGGGCTTGGATTCTCGGAGTAATGCTGAGGGAACGTTGCCTCTAATACTCTCTCTAATACTATCTCTGACAAGCTCCTCATTCAGTGCTGTTGTTAAGTCATTTCAGCAGTGTCTGACTCTTTGTGACCCCATTTGGAGTTTTCTTGGCAAAGACACTGGAGTGATTTGCCATTTCCTTCTCCAGATCATTTTGCAGATGAGGAACTGAGGCAAATAGGGTTAAGTGACTGGTTCAGGGTCACACAGCTAGTAAGTGTCTGAAGCTGGATTTGAACTCATGAAGATGAGTCTTCCTCATTAGAGCTCAGTGCCCTGTCCATTTCACCACCTAGCTGCCCCCTCATCCTCAATATCAATCCACCAGTTGATACTCATTAGTTTTACAAAGTGATATTTAGTGAGAAGGCAAAACAAGAAACAATTACCAAAAGTATCCCCCAAACTGGGGTCAAACTCTCCCCTTTCATAGGGAACTTACAAAGGCACACATATAGAAGACCTATGGCTGAGGGGTAACTCCCAAATTCTGGCCTTGGGAATCTTTTTCTCCTTTTATAGCATTCTCACCATTTGTCCCAGGGCAATTAGGTAATATCTCTACTGAGGACTACATCTGAAGCTAGAAACTCTACAATCACATACAAAACAGAAACAAAACCAAAAGCAATTATAGGACCAGCTCAGGACTACCAAGTAGAAAATGCACACCCCCTAAATAAATACACACTAGTACGGAGCAAACCTGATTGGAACAATGTGATAACATTGCCAGAAGACGTCAACAGTCCTGCAGCAGCAGAGGCATCAGTCATGCTCCAGGAGTGTTCCAGGGTCTTGTCCATTTCTCCCACTAATGGCAACATGTCTTTGAGGGACAGTATTCCCCAGGTTTATAAGATGGAGGTTGGTGGGGGCTGGGACATATTCTATTGCTATATTCCTTACTCTGCATTTGCTTTGAGCTAATTTTATACTCTGGCATACAAATGCTCACAAGTTGTGGTTTGAATGGATGAAGAGTAAGGATGCCTTGAACATAGGCTAATTCTTTGGGGGACACATGTAAGCAAAGAACAGTGACTAATAGATTGATGTCAACCTGAAGGAGAGATCACTGGCGGAGTGACCTAGACCTATGGCTGTTTTGTTCAGTGTTTTTATACCTGATATGAACAGTGGTGGTTATGGAAAGACATGACTATATATGCAAAATGTCTGGTTATGAAGTCAGGAAAGACATTTTGAATCTTTGGTCTATATATTAGTAGTTTAGAACAGCCTATAGAATAAGCTAGGTGGAACAGTGAGTTCCATCTAGGCCTAGGCCTTAGGGCCTAGAGCATTAGGCCTAGAGACAGGAAGACTCCCTCCTCCAACACTTAATAGCTGTGTGATCCTGGGAAGTCATTTAATCTCTGCCTGCCTCATTTTCTTCTTACCTGGCAAATGGAGATTATAACAGTACAAAGTACTATTCCCAGAGCTGTTGTGTGGATTTAACGAAATAATACTTGTAAAGCACTTAGCACATAATAGGTCCATAACAGATACTTAATAAATCATTGTCCTCTTCCTTCCTTGTATAACTATACACAAGTCATTTTATCTTTCAGAGCTGCGCTTACCTCATCTGTAAATGGTATTAATGATTACATTGTCTCACAGAGCTGTTGTGAGGAAGCATTTTGAAAACCTTAAAGTACCCCCAAAGTATGAGTTATCATTATTTCACAAATCTATAGCTTGTCATTCTTATCAAGTTCACAGAGGGCACAAAACTGATAGGAATAGTGTGACCAGAATAGTGAGGACCTCCAAACCTTGTTATTTAAGTTCAAAGAATCATTAATCTAGATCTTATACACTGACAGTCACCTCCCCTAACACCTAAGTGTGCATAGCCTAGGACCCTGGGCCCACGAGCTCTGGGAATTGCTGCCCCCCAAACTACCAGCTGGGCAGCTAGGAGGTGCAGTGGACGGAATACTGGACTTGGAATCAGGCGGACTCATCTTCATGAGTTCAAATCTGGCCTCAGATACTTACTAGCTTCATGACCCTGGGCAAGTCACTTAACCCTATTTGCCTCAGTTATTTATCTGTAAAATGAACTGAAGAAGAAAATGGCAAATCACTCCAGTATCTTTGCCAAGAAAAACCCCAAATGGGGTCATGAAGAGTTGGACACAACTGAAACAACTGAACAACCACAAATTACCAGCCTATCTTCTAGCTTGATCTCTATAGCTATCACTGAAGAAGGCAAGCCTTGAAGATGAGAAGGCTGGAACACCAACTGCTAATCATGGGGAGGTAAACCCAAGAACTCCAGGAATAATAGCACCACCTACCCTTCCCTTCGACACTGGCCTTGCTTCCAGCCCTTGTCCAGTCCAGGAAACAAACACTTTTGGAGATACCATCAAACAACTGATTCTGCAGGTGCTCCTGCGGCTCCCACCTCCTTATCACCCACAGCTGCTGAAGACTCAGAAAAGGAAGTTCTCATCCCCAAAATCCATGCCACTGTCAAATGGCCCAATGCCAGAAACAGACATGATTTCATCAATGGAAATGACACCAAAGATGACCTATTGTCTGCTCTGCTGCTGCACCCTAACATCCACTAGGCCTTTCCATTTGAATTATAGCTAACACCTCTTATATATGTTTTCTCCTATTAGAATGTGATCTCCTTAGAAGAAGGACTGTTAAGCTTTTTTATTTTTATCCTATTTTTCATTCATTTATTCATTCATTTATTTTTTTCTTTCCTTCCTTCATTCATTCATTTATGAAGAGCTGGAAGGGATCTTGCAGAACAGTCAAATTCAAATAGAAATGGATCCCTGTAGGCTGCATATTGACTTAGAAAAGCACAATCCACATTAACTATGTTGCACTGCATTCTTTTTTATTTTGTTAAACATTTCTCAGTTACATTTTAACCCTATTGAGGTCCCACTAGGGAGTTTTGCTAGCAGGCCAGGGTGACCTATAGGCTACAGGTTTGACCAATCTATTATAGACTACTTAGTACAATCTCCTTATTTTACAGATGAGGAAACTGAGATTCAAGGAAGTTAAATTCTTTGCATGAGGTCACTTACTACATAGGTAGTAAGTGGCTGAGCCGGAATTTAAATCTAGAACATCTAACTCTAGACTCAGCATTCTTTCCACACATCACACTGCCTCCCAAGAAATTAAGAATGTTTTGCCTGAAGAAGTCTCATCATCAGAGGCTTTCAAAAAAAGGTAGAAGGACCACTTGTTGGGGATACATATCATAGCAGGGGGTTGTACACTCCTCAGAGAGTAGACCTTGATTACCAGGAAGGTTGTCTTTTCCAGCCCTAGGATTCTAAAGTTTCTTTATCTCACTATGATATCTATCACATTTTATAAGAATTCCCCCTAGGAGAAGAGAGGCTAGAACTCTTTAGCAATTTAAACTAGATGAAGTCATCCAAAATGCACTTGTACTAGTAACCCAATATTGGGCCTATTTCTTCTCTCATTTCTATTGTTCTACACTATCTACCCACTAATTCCTCAGTGAATGAGAATAGCAATAGAATTTCCCAAATGGATCCATACGGGACCCTTTCAGGACAAGTAAAGTCTTATCCTTAGTCTGCACATGAAGAATCTAAGATCTCAGAATTAAATGCCTTCTCCTCAGACTGAATCTGCAAATTCAATTGAGGCATATTTAGGGGCAGGGAAAGTACTGCAAAGGATCTTCTGCCTCATTTTAGTTCAAGTCACATTGGGAGAGTAGAGAATATTCCCAAGAGAATACAAATGAATACCCAAAAAAGCTTCCACCAACATCCTGGTGAGGAGGATAGAAAGGGCGATAAGGATAAGAATCTCCTGTTGGGGCTTAAAGGAGCAGAGCCAATGGAAATCCAGGCGGCCCAAGGATGATAATCCACCTAGACAGGAAACATACTCTCCAAGATGTGGGCATCCAGGGAAAAACCCCACCCTCGTCACATCTCTACTGAAGTATTTATAATTGATCATGCTTTGAAGCAGATCTTGAGTGGGATGCTGTTCTCAGATGACCGCATAATTTATAGAATGAATGATGTGAAAATCTGTCAGTTTTATGCCTAGCTTTGAGGTAGCTTGGATGTAGTCTTAACTACAGAAAAAATAGAGGAAACTTCCTCATTTTCTTGAGCACCAGAACTGTGTATTGACTGAAATTATGTTGAAACCTCAAAATAGTGCTGCTCAACAAAACTGAAAACTATCTTGGATGTCAATGAAAGACCTTAATTATTAAGGCCCCCAAGCTTATCATTAGAAGGTGCCATAGGATTGGGACACCAAGGAGAGAACTTCAATGTCAATAGAACTATATGTGTAAAAGGTGCATGCTCTATGTACGTACAAACACATGCAAAACGACTGAAGTGTCACCATGTAGCTATTTACCTAGGCATATCTTTTGTGGGCATATAGGTCTGTGTCTCTCCTATACACTTGTTATACATAGTTGTCTGCATGTTATGAGCTTTAGACTGAGCTCCTCAAGGACAGGGGCTGTGTTTTGCCTTTCTTCGTATCTCCAGTGCTAAGTACAGGGCTGGTACATAGTAGGTGCTTACTAAATGCTGATTGACTGAATATGTGTATTTACCTCTAATCCATGTAATATTTTATAATCTAAATGATATACACATATATTTGAGACGCAGCAGGATATAGTAGGAGAAGGTTGGACTTGGCATCAGCAGGACCCTGGGTTCAATTCCCCTGTGTGATCATGGTCAAGGCACTTAAGTTCCCAAGCCTTTGATTCCTCAGCTACGAAATGAGGATGACAATACTTGTAGTACCTTCTTTGTAGGGACATTGTAAGGATCTAATGAGATGTTTGCAAAATGATCTGCAAACATTAGAGTGCTATATAAATGCCAACTATTTCATATGTAGGAAATATATTTTATTTGTACATGTATGTACACACCTACAGATGTGTTGATGTAGTTGCCTATGCACTGATGTTTTATTCTGTGTTTACATATACACACACACATACATTTTCATGTGTGAATGTATATATCTATTAATTTACAGTATTAGGCTTTCATTATAAATGTATACTGAGTCACATATTTAGATCTACAAGGGACCACAGAGGTCACCTCATTAAAGCCCCTCATTTTAGAGATGAAAATGAAACCTAGGTTCAAAGATATGTTCAAAGTTGTATAAGCAGCAAGCGGCAGTGGCAGGATTCAAATCCAGGCCATCTGACTCCAAATCTAGCACTTCATGCACAGCCCCTATGCTCATTCTATACATGTAATATATGTGTATATGCATATGTGACCTGCATGCATGTATACACATATATGAATATATACACACATATATGTGTATACATAGCATGTGCATATATGTATATTGTATATATTTTATATGCATGTGTATACACACACACACACAAACATATATTAAAGCAATGAGAAATATTTCAATGTATTGCAACCCAAGACCCAGAACCCCAAGTTCTGGGCTTATATATCCTAGATTCAATCTTGGAGACTTCTCTAAAAACCCTATTTTTCTGTCTCATTTTTACCATCTCACCCAAGGTTTCTTCTTATAATCTCAGAAGTTGATGTCTAGGCCTCCTCAGATACTGATGAAAGGCCCCAAATCTTGTGTAAGCACTTATGGTAACAATACATACCAGGGCAGCCCTTACTGCAATGTACATCGATCATAGTAGCCCATTAATAATTGACATAATTTTTCTCCACTTTCAAGTGAGTCCCATTTGAGAATCATAGAGAACTTTGTACTTTTCCCATACTTTCTCAGCTAAGTGGAGCTCCAGAACGTCTAGGGTAAAGTTGAGACTCATCTTGATCCCAGCTCTTCATGCTTCCTGTTGAATAGGAGCAGGACAGTGTCTATCAACCTTGGTGGTTAAACTAGCAGTTGTGGTGAATAGATAGATATATGTGGTATTTGGGGTTGGTATGGTAATGAGTAACTCTTACTGAAAGCAAAGTAAGAGAATTTAGAATGGTGTTATAGCTTCAAGTGAGATGACACTTTGCAAAGGGTATTCCCTTGGTTCAGGTCTGGCTAAGGGTCCTTTCAGGACAGAAAAGATATGATTAGAAAAGAAAAAGCTTTTAAATCACTTCCAAGGTCATAAATTTGTAACCAGTTAAAGTTGAAAGTTGAAAAAAGTGATACCTATGACAAATGATGATATATGAAAGTCTCCCCACTCAAAGGACTGTTGAAAATGTTGAAAATGTCAGATGTTTGGCTTGTCCAAAGAGACGATTTACCTGAGAATGATGACCGAAGACCTAAGCCAAAAAAAAATATAGTATTCTTCCAGATTGGTGAATTCAAATCATATGATACAGATAACATGATTGAGTTGGGGGCAGGAAGTGGGGGGGGATGAGGCAGATGTAATTGCTGAGTCACAGTGATCTTTGAAAGAGAGTGGAAAACTAGGGAAGTAGAGGATTTGAGAAGGGCAAATGCTGCTCTAAAAAGAGAATGCAATCTGCAAAGCCTAGGTCACTGAGTTTGATGTTAATTCCTGGCAAATTTCTGGGACAAAGTATCAAAAAGACATTAGTGAATATCTAGAAAAGGAAGCAGTGATCACAAAGAACCAGGATAGCTTCATCAAGAACAAGGTGTCTAGGACAAACCTTTCTTCCTTTTCAGACAGCATTACTAAACTGTTAAATGGGGGGAATGTTGTAGTATTCAAAAAGTATCGTAGGCTATTCTTGTAGAAAAATAGAAACGTACAGTTAGATTGATATGGAAATGATTGAATGGATGGATACAAAAAGTAATCTTTAATGGTACAATATCAACTTGGAAGAAACTCTCTAGTGAAGTACCCCAGAGATCTGTATAAGTACTGCCTTATGCTGCTTAACATTTTTATCAAGGATATATATATAAAAGTATGGGTAGCATACTTATAAAATTTGCGGATGACACAAAGCTGAAGTGAAAGATAACACTCGTGATCACTGATCTAGGATCCTGATCGTATCTTGACAGACTAGAACACTGTGATGAATCAAAACAGATAAAAATGAATGGGGATAAATGTAAAGTCTTACATTTGTGTTCAAAAATTAATTTCAAAACATAAGATGAAGAGACATGGTTAGATATCAATTTGTATGGAAGAGATCTGGGGCTTTTTGTGGACTCTAAATTCAATATGTGTTAGTAGATTGATAAAGTAGACCAAAACAAACAAAAAAAGTGATCACACGTTATGTTAAGATAGAGTTTCCAGGAATAAGACATTGATAATTGTCATGTATGCTGATCAGACCACAACTGGAATATTGTGTTCAGCTCTGGGCACCACAGTTTAGGGATTCAATTTAATTCAATCTGACAAGCTCTTCTTATATTGCTCTGTGCCAGGAACTATGCTAAGTACTAGGGATAAAAAGCAAAAATGGAAGTCTCTGCTTTCAGGGAACTTACACTATATTGGAGGTAAATAACATGTATACAGACAATTCAATCTATGTGTGAAATAATTTCTTTGGATGGGCTAGAGGCATCTAATATGAAGGTCTATTACGAAGGTCTATTATGGTCTAAGTCTAATACGACTAATATTATCTAATATGAAGGACTATTTATTAAAAATAATGTGGAAATTACAGAGGACACAGTAGAAGGGTATTAGCATAGAGTGGGATAGGGACACTTGAAGCATAGGCTGACATAGATGGATATGACAGAACAGGCTTGGCGCCCAGGCTAGGCAGCATACAACTCAGAAGTACTCAAAAAAAAGGAATTCTGAGTGGGACCACAGGGAAAATTGCATGCCTTTCCAGAAGTAAGGATAGTTTTGATTTGCCCATCAACTCTTGAGCAAGAGGTAGAAAGGTGATAAGGTGGATGCAGGGTAGGTGATGAGTCCTCGGTCTGCTAGTACAGTCAAAGCAAGAGTTAGTAGACATTTAATTTCTAGTTAATTATAGAAGGAAGAGGTATGTTTTAATTATTCAGCCTCCAATCCTTAGCCAGCTAAGCTTTGTCCAAGAGCTCAAGTCAGTGTTGAGATTATCTCTCACAGAGTGGGGAGTATCTCCAGAAGGTTTTTGGTACTGGACTAATGGGTACTGGGCATGACAAGCTGAACGACCTAGAGTAATGCTGCCTGGATGGTAAAAGGCCTCAAGTTCATATCATACGAGGATTCATTAAAGAAACTGGGGATGTGTTGCCTAGAGAATAAGAGATTTAAGGGGATATTAGTGTCTTAAAGTGTTGAAAGACTTTCATGATGAAGAGGAATTAGGTTTGTACTATTTGACTGTAAAAACCAGAACAAAGACAAATGACTGGAAATATGAAGAGGAAAGTTAAGGCTTGATTTATGCTAAAGCTCCCTAACAATGAGAGCTATCCCAAAGTGACTTGGGTAGTTCCGAGAGGTGATGTGGTTCTCCTTATTGTCTTCAAGCAAAGGCTGTTGTGTTTCTAAATGTGTTGTAATCAAGATTGCTTTACAGATATGAGTTGAGCTAGAAGGCTATATAAGGTCCCTATTGACTCAAATTCTAGGTTTCTGTAAAAGTTTCTGGGAAAATTTTGCTAGACGTCCTGAGTAATGAACACAAACAACACAGACGACATCTGTTCTGATCATTCAAGGGAAACCGTACAACATAATGTATTTTTTTGAGGAATATGGTGATTGATGATGAAGCCAACACCACATTTCTAGTATGACCCATAAACAAAGTATCTAAATCTACTCTGGAAAATTCCAATATACAGAAGAGCCAAAGAAACTTCCATGTTAAAAAAAAATCACAAGGTGATAGTGGTATGTATCTTGGATATCAGTGGGATCACACATGGAAACTGGAATCAAGAGTTCCACAGAAATACAGAATCTGAAAGTTGGGAGGGGTATCTAGTCCAACCAAGACTTGAATAAAGATCTCCAGTGATTGAAGAGTTATGACATTATGAGGCAGCCCATAACACTTAAAGATAGCTCTGTTAGGAAGTTGTTTTTTTTATAAAGCTGACATCACCCTCTTCCACTTTCATTGATTTCTTCTAATTCAAGCCATGGCACCAAGCAGGTCAAGTCTAATCTCTCTTCCTTGTGAAAAGCTGGCAAATATTTGAGGATTGCATTCATGTTCCCCTGTGCCTTCTACTCTCCAGGCTAAACTTTTCCTGTTCCTTCAGTCTTAATATAGTATGGTTTTGAGTATTCTTACCATCTGGATTGCTTTTTCTTTGGCTATTTTTCAAATTTGTCAGTTCTCTTTCTAAAATATGATGCCCGGAATTGAATGCAGTATCACAGATATTTTCTGACCGAGGGACTTGAACCCTTTGACAGTTAGGTGCCCTTTAAGAATCTCTTCATTTATCTTGCATTTTGATCCCTATTCGTCATTTTGTTGTTGCTGTTTTATATTTCTCTGTCTGAAGATTGGGGCAGTTAGATGGCACAGTGGATAGAGTGTCAGGCCAGAAGTCGGGAAGACTCATCTTCATGAGTTCAAATCCAGCCTCAGACACTTACTAGCTCTGTGATCCTGGGAAAGTCACTTAATCCTGTTGGCCTCAGTTTCTTCATCTATAAAATGAGCTGGGGAAGTCAGTGGCAGTACCTTTGCCAAGAAAACCCCAAATGGGGTCACAAAGAATCAATTAAAGACTAAAACAACTGAACAACAACAAAATCTGAAGATTGTTTTACTGGGTAGAGAAAATGAAAGCAAAATAGGAATTAATTCCACCTCTGCTCATTATTTTTTAGCAGGTCAAACTCATCCTCCCCCCTACACACACACACACACACACACACACACCCTAATAGCTTGTAAAACTCAATTTGTTGTCACTAAGTACATTCTGTTATTTGATTTTCTTATTCTTACAGGACCATGTCATTCTTTTGTATTCATCCTTAGTTCCTTCTCTATTTTTATCTTGTACTTACTACTATAGATCCAGAACCTCATTGCTGTAGATTTCCCTTTGCCAGTGTAAATAGCAATCCATTCATCCTGTCCAATTTTTGTCCGTATCTTTCTATCAATTCCTCATAGAAAATCCACCCAACATACTGTGGTTGTTGTGGTTGTTGTAGTTGTGTTCAGTTATTTCAGTTGAGATGTCCAATAGAAATTTGGAGATGTAAGGCTGAAAGTCAAGAGAGAGGTTAGGACTGGATAAATAGATCTGAGAATCATCTTCATAATGATGATAATTGAATCCATGGAAGATGACAAAATTACCATGATAAATAGTATAGATGGAAAAGAAGAGGGGTCCCATGGCAAATCCTTGGGGGACACTCACAGTTAGTGGGTATGGCCTGGATGAAGATGCAAAAGAGAATGAGGAGTGGTTAGACAAATCAGGAGAGAACAGTCGTCACACACACACACACACACACACACACACACACACACACACACACACACAAAACAAACCTAGAGGAAAGAGTATGAAGGAAAAGATTATTGGCAATGTCAAATGCTGCAGAGAGACTGAGAAGGATGAGGACCTACACTAAGGAAAATCACTTTGGCAGCTAATTGGAGAATGGATTACAGTGTAGACAAACTTAAAACAGGTATACCAATTAGAAGTCTATTGGAGTAGCCTAGGCAGGAAGTAATGATGTCCTGAAGTGGGATAGTGCATGTGAGAATGGAGAGAAAAGGACAAATACAAGAGATGTAGTGAAGGGAGAAAGGATAATATTTAGGAACAAATTTAATAGGTAGAGTAAATGAGTTGAAGGTGACACTAAGCTTTTGAGTCTAGGTCACTAGGAGGGTGGTACTACCCTCACTAGTGATAGTAAAGATCAGAATTAAGGAGGGTTTAGAGAGAAAGATAATAAGCTGTTTTGGATGGTTCCAGTTAGAGATGCCTAAGGGACTTCCAGTTCAAGATATCCAAAAGGTCATTGGAGACTGGAACTCAGGAAAGAAAGTAGGGCTGGATTTATAGTTCTGAGAATCATCTGAACAGAGGTTATAATTCCTGGAAAGAAATATGAACGATGCAAAGTGAAGTGACCACAACCAGGAAAACGTTATACACAGTAAGACAATATTACATAATGAAGAACTTGGAATGACCTAGCTATTCTCAGCAATACAATGATCCAAGACAATTTCAAAGGACTCAAGATGAAGCACGCTATCCCCCTCCAGAGAAAGAACTGATACTGTCTGAATACAGACTGAAGCATGCTATTTTTCACTTTCTTTCTATGTTTTATTTGAGTCTTCTTGTACAAAATTACTAGTATGGAAATGTTTTACATGATTGCACTTACACAAACCATATCAGATTGCTTATCATCTCATGGAAGGGAGTGGGAGGGAGAGATAATTTGGAACTCAAACTTTTTTTTAATGTTAAAAATTGTTTTAACATGTAATTGAGTGAAATAAAATATTATATAGTTTTAAAAAAAGGTTATAATTGAGTCTATGGAAATCAATGAGATCACCAAGTGAGATAGTATAAAAGGAAAAGAGAAGAAAGCTAAGGAGAGACCCTCAGGGGAAATTCGTAGTTAGTGGGTATGGCCTGGATAAAGAACCTGCAAAGGAAAGTGAGGAGTGGTCAGACAAATGAAAGGAGAATCAGGAGAAAGCAATTATTAAAATCAAGAGAGGAGATCAACAATGTCAAATGCTGCAAAGAGGTCAAGGATGAGGACCGAGAAAAAACAATTAAATTTGGCAATTAAGATAACTTTGGTACCTTTGGAAAAATATTTCACTTAAATGATATAGTTGGAATCCAGATTGCAGAGGGTCTAGAAAAGAGTGGGTTTAAAAAGAAGTAGAGAACCTGAGAGTAGATGGTTTCATAAGGGAGATACATAAAGAACAATAGCTAACAGGGATGTCAGGATCAATCAAAGAAGACATGGGCACATTTGTAGGCAGTAGATAGGGAAAGAGGGTAGATAAGAGAGGTCGGGGATGTTAGCTGAAGCAATCTGCGGAAGAAGATAGGAGGAGATGGGCCCAAAGGCACATGTTACATCCTGGTACATGTGCCTTCATGACAGAATACCTCCCAACCATTCATGTCACGGGAACATACCTTTCATCAGAGCCTTCATGCCCTCGTGAGAGAGTGATGAACCACCAGGACTTCTCTCTTCCTCCTGTAGCTAGTCTTCTCTCCTGGTGGTTCCTGTAGATCCTCATCATTATTCTATGGAAAACCAGAAGCCTCTTCCTCTTTGGAACACCCACTTCCACCTTCTGTGGAAAGAATGTGCATTTTGCTGCTAATTAATTTCCCAGGTCCTCCTCTTCCCTGTGTTACTTTCTCCCATCCTCTAGGCCTCCTGACATAAGGTTGGACTCCCCTCTGTTTCCTTGAATTGTTTTTCTTCTTTGCTTTCCTCTTGAAGACATTTTCTTTCTTTCATCATTCTTTCTGATAATCCAAAATTCTAAAACATGTGGCAAAACTTCACCTTACACCAGAGTAAACATGGTTTTGACTCAATATATTTTTTTAATCATCAAGTACATCAGCTCAAAATGTGTTTTGTAGAATATAGTTGGTATATCCAAAATATTTTTATTATAGGTTAGTCAGTAACAAAAGCAAGATTAGTGTTTGAAAAACTCATGCTTTAAAAAAAAACACACTGAGGAATAGAATCACTATTCAATAAAACCTACTGGTAAAACTGCATATCTGTATGACAAAAAAAAATAAAGAGTAAATTTAAGGATCTTTAACTATACTTCATACTGAAAATTAAATTTCATTGGAGTTGGGGTACTTCTTCCAGCAATGCTCTATCAATCAATCAGTCAGTCAATAAACATTTATTAAGCACCTACTATGTGCCAGGCATTGTGCTAAGCCCTAGGGATACAAAGAAAGGTAAAAGTCCCTGAGCTTACAACCTAATGGGGGAGACGATATGCAAACATATGCAAAGAAACTTTACACAGGATAAATTGGAAGTAATCAATAGAAGGAAGTCACTAAAATTAGAGATTGGTAAAGACTTCTTGAAGGAGGTAGAATTTTAGAAGAGACTTGAAAGGAAGCCACAAAAGCCAGGAAGAAGAGATTAGGAAGGAGAAACTGTTTCAAGTATGGGAGACAGATAATGAAAATTCCCATAGTTGGGAAATGGAGTGTCTGATTTGAGGAGCAGCAAGGAGTCCAATATCATTAGATCTCAGAGTATTTGGGGGAAAGGGGGTTGGTCTATGGGATGAGAAGAATGGAAAGGTTGGCAGGGGAGGCTTTGAATGACAAATAGAGGTTTTTATATTTAATCCTGTAGTTTATAGGGATCAGTGCGTGGGGGGGGGAAGCGATATAGTCAAATTTGTCCTTTTAGGAAGATCATTTTGATAGCTAAGTGGAAGATTGTACTGCAATGGGGAGAGACCTGCCACAGGGAGGCCAACCAGAAGACTATAGCAGTAATCCAGATGTGAGGTGATAAGGGGAGTGACAGTGTCAGAGGAGAGAAGGCAGCATATGTGAAAGATGTAACAAAAGTATAATCAATAGACCTTGGTAATAAGTTGGATGTGCCAAGATGGGAGGGGAGGGGAACGGAGGCAATGTAAGGACAAATAGAGAATGAGGAGTCCAAGATGATACTTAGGTTTCACGCCTGGGGGACCAGGAGAATAGCAGCTAAGTGGTGCAGTGGAGAAAGCACTGGGCTTGGACTCAGGAAGACTCATTTTCATGAGTTCAAATCCAACCTCAGACACTTACTAGCTGTGTGGCCCTGCACAAGTCACTTAACGCTATTTGCCTTAGCTCCTCACCTGTAAAATGAGCTAGAGAAGGAAAGGGCAAACCATGCCAGTGTCTTTGCCATGAAAACTCCAAATGGAGTCACAAAGAATCAGACAGGACTAAAATAAGTCAACAACAACAATGATGCCCTCTACAATAAAAGGGACATTTGGAAAGGGGGAGGAAGAGGTGGGGAAATATAGCTTCTATGCAGAGTAGATAGAAGGTAATCTCTGAAAGAAAGGCACTAGCAGCTGGAGAGGCTAGGAAAGGCCCTTTATGAGAGGTGAGATTTGAGCCAAGTCTTGAAAGAAGAGAGCCTTGAAGGAAGGAAGCCAAGTCTTGAGGGAGACCCAGAAACGGAGGTGAGGAAGAAGAAAGGGCTCTGACCCTGACTTACTCATGCCGGACTGCCCTCCGTAGCTCTTGTCAATGTCTTCCTGTACATCTTCCTCAGGGGGCGTGCTGGAAGACCCAGGCTATCTCTTGCTCCTGCCATGTGGCCTATGTGCTAGACAAACTGATGACTCTGATGACATCCTTCCCATCATTCCTTCCACATAATTCTTAAACAGTAATTTATTTCAACCTGCTCACATTGACCACATACTTCTTCATTGCCCTTTAGTAACCTGAAACTTTAATTCTTGGTTCACATTCCATGATTTACATCTCTCATGCATATTTAAAAATATATAGTATTCTTTTCTTTTCTTTTCCTTTTTTTTTTTTTGGAGACAACTGGGGTTAAGTGACTTGCCCAGGGTCACACAGCTAGTAAGTATCTGAGGCCAGATTTGAACTCAGGTCTTAACTCCAGGACCGAGGCCCTACCCACTGCACCAACTAGCTGCCCTCAAATATACAGTATTTCTTGAAAGATATAACAACAGAAATCACTTTGATGTCTGTCTGATTATGGGTGCTAGACCTGGAGTTTGAAAGGCGTAGATGACAATCCTACTAGTCGTGTGAACCTGGGCAAGTCATTTAGCTTCTGTGGGGCTCAGTTTCCCCTTCTGTAAAATGAGGGCATTGGACTAGAGGTCTCCAAGGTCCTTCCCACTCTAAAGCTATAATCTGATCAAGGCCAAATGAGATATAAAACACTGAAAGCCACTGCCATTATCATAGATAATGACAGGTGCCACGCCCAAATGAAAGAGATGGTAAGGTACTCCAGAGGCTTCTGTTGACAATACCACAATAATTCCGTCAACACTAGAATTGCTGAGGTTCTTCAACGAGATCTGTAATCACTCAAGGATTTGGCTGACCTAGCCACACCATACCCCACATACCATAACAAACTCTAACTAGATCAGCATACTATTTTTAATTTTAGAAATCTGAAGAAAAAGGAATAATATATTTATCTCACAAAGTCATTTTATGAATCAAATAGGGGCCATAATTTTGAGCTCTTTACTCTCTGTATCATTTCATTTAAGGCTTTCCATATTTCTTTGGACTTTTCATGGTTGGCATTTCCTATGGCAGAGTAATATTCCATTATATTAAACTGACCACAATTTATTTTGCCATTCCCCAATTCTCTGACCTATGGCTTATTTCCAGTTTTCATTCTCACAAATAAAGCCACTATGGACATTTTTGTACAAATATGGCTTTTACCTCCCTCCTTTTAATAACATCTTTAAAACAGAGTCCCAGCAGTGGTATTGCTGGGTCAAAGGGTGTGAGCAGTTTTGTATTTTGCTGTAACTTATATTGCATGTTGCTGGATTGCTTTTTTAATTTCATCAACAGTGCATTAGTGTGGCTATTTCACCACAGCCCAGCTAGCTCTGAATTTCACCTTTTTAACTTCTTCTAAATAGTATGGTGAGGATATAAAAGTTTTCATTTCTCTATTAGGAAATTTAAACAGTTTTTTAAGGCAATTATTAACAATTTGTGCTTCTTTCTTAAAGAATTGCCTCCTTATATCCTTTAACCATTTACCCACTGGTAAACAAAAACAAAACAAAACAAAAAAAAGAAAGGTTTTGACCAAAACCTGTCTGATCACAGACTCTAGCAAAGGCTTAGGTGTCTGGAGATCTTCATTATTGTCCCAGCTTTACTAATAAAGTTTACAATCTGTGATTTCCCTTCCTTTGGCCTCCATCTTCCTCTCTAATAAATTATAGGACTTACACTAATTGATGGCTAAGGTCCTTTCCAGCTCTAACAATTCAGTGTTTGTGTCTGTGACTTTCGCACATTTGCAGTCCTATAAAATAGAAACTAGGTCCCCACAAACTTTTTATCTGAGTCACAAAGAAAAAGTTGATTTTAAAAAATGTTATGTGCAATAGAAACTATAGTGAATGATAACTTCCACCCCAGAACTACACAAAAAAATTAGATTGCCCCACAAGTAAAATGAGTGCCAATGACCTGGCTCTGTGCCTGGAGACAAGAACAGAGGGTTCCTCCGAGAAAGCCCCTGGGAAGGGACATCGGAAACTTCAGGGAATGGTAGTGGACCACAACACTGTGTGGTACCACGGTGCAGAGACCATGACATCCCAGAACCAGGGGCTCTGAGATCCCCAAAACACATCCTGAGACACCAGAGAAGTCCTTGAAGATCCAGCAGTAGAATCTTAGAAACCCAGAAGAGCCAAAATTTGGGAGATCTAGATCAGGGCAAGAACCCAAGGCACCCAGGGTTTGGGGTCAAGCACGGCAAACAACAGTATCCAAAACTGCAGCAGGAAATGGAAAACACCAATCAGTAGGGAAGGGAATAAACATTTATATGGTGCCTACTATGTGCTAAGTTTGGGGGGTTTTTACAAATTTTATCTCATTGGGTACTCACAAAAAGCCTGTGAGATAGGTGCTGTGATTACCCATCCCCATTTTGCAGTTGAATGAACTGAGGTTTAGTGATCTGCCCAGATTCACACAGCTAGTAAGTGCCTAATGTTGGATCTGAGCTCAGGTCCTCCTGACTCAAGGCCCAGTGCTCTATCCACTGAGCCCCCTAGCTGCCCGGTAGCAGTAGCTGGCATTTATAAGGCACCTACTATGTTCCGGACACTGTGCTAAAAGCTTTTCAAATATTATCTCATGTGATCCTCATAACCAACCCCAGAAGGTGAGTGCTATTATAATCCCCATTTTACACTTGAGGAAGCTGAAGAAAACAGAAGCTAAGGGACTTGCCCATGGTTACATAGGCAGTAAGTATCTGAAGCTGGATTTGCAGTCAAGTCTTTCTGACTCTAAGGTTCAGCATTCTATCCATTGAGCTATCTATCTGCCTCACCTATCTTCAGCATCAAAAACTGTTGCCAATCTGACCCCATAACAATTGCAAGTAGAGATTAAACTAAAAAAAAAAAGGATTTTCCACAAGGTCTACATGAATACCTAGAAGAAATGAAGCAAGACATAAAAAAATAAATAAATGAACTCTTGAGGAAAGAATTAGAAGCAATGGTAGTAACATAAAAACATATATACCATTGAAGCATTTTTTTAATACAGAAAAGAGCAGAAGGAAGCACAGACAAGCAGGACAGTTTTGAAAGTAACATGTAGAATTTATTATGCACTTTTGAAAAAAAGCAAGCAACATGAAATGGAAATTCATAGTTTCATATAGTATCCTTTCTGTGTTCTGCTATGTGTATGGAAATGCTTTTTTTGGTGTTCATATTAAAAAAATGCAATAAAAATAAATACTTCTTTAATTGAATTGAAGTAAATGTTTCTAAAGTCATCAATTTTACTGGGGTCAACATAGTCAAAATTAACAAACAGGTTGAAGCATCAATGAGTGACCTTGTATTATCATCCTTATAAAGTCATGCTCCTACTAATCCATAGAGAAATGGGTACATTGTTTTTAGAGACAGCACAAATTTTAGGTCAAAAAGATCTTACAGAGGTCATTTAGTTTAACTTTTTCATTTTACAGATGAAGAAACCAGGATTCAGAAAGGATAAGTAATTTTAAGGTTGATGAGGTACTTTCTTCCCAACAACCCCATGATAAACAGGTAGAATTATTTTCATTCTACAAATGAGGCTTACAAAAGTGTCATGAACTATGCCAGGACCACACAGCTTGTCACTGTTGGAAATGGCCTTTGAACAAGCTGTCTCTGGATCCAGTCATATTTATTTAACTAATTAACTAATATTTGCCAAGCCCTGCTATGTGTAAGTCACTTAAGGCTATAGAGAGAAAAACTAAATAGTCCCTGTCCTCAAGAATTTTATAAGATTACCTTGCTCCCAACGGAAGAGCTCCTTTCTCTGTATTATCTGGTATATAGTCTCCTATGCATGCCATCTCTGATTTCTGTTTTGCTACCAATTTGGATAAATGGGTTTTATTGGTTAAATGCTACATGAAATTCCATGAAACTGGCATTTGGTGAGAAAGGGGTCAAGCCTTGGATATAAAGCTTAGGGTCCTGCTTCTCCCCAATAATGTTCTAACAATTGGAAATTAGATTAAGCTTGATTATCCTCACCTAGACTAATAATATTTAAGGGAGCAATAGATATAATTCTAGCCTAGTACCCCCTCTCTCTGTGACTAGCATAATGGCCTCTGGCCACAGCCTCCTGATTTCCTCACCTAGCAGAAAATAAGGCCTCCATTGAAGGAAGGTAGGGGCAGAAGAGGCTAGAAATGTCTATTCTGCCTCCCTTTGAGCCACATAATGATACCCCATGCCACATAATGGAGGATGAGTCTCTCACAGCACACGGGTCTCACTACCATGGAAAAGGGCTTTGAGTCACAAAGTACAGTATCAACATCAGCTCTTATTCTCCTTCTGTACTTTAGGAGAAACCCACAATGTTCAACATAAGGGTTACTTTTAGCTAAAAATGAAGTCTGAGGTCCATAAATCAAAATGTAAATGGAGAACAAAGTCCTGACAAACTGACAGAAGAGATTAGTGATTTCTTTATTGTTCACAGATAGCAGCTGGGAAGGTCTCAGAGTAACCTCTGAAACATCAATCTACCTTTAACATATTTTGAGAATGATTGATTTCAATCATCCCAATAGAAAAAGTAATGACTCAAAGATGGGCAAACAAATCTACCAACATTTTAGGCTCTGTCCACATGCAGCCTCTGACCCAGGTGTTTTGGTCAGTCACTGAGTTATATTGATACACTCAAGTTATAGCTTGATTTCTGACTACGCCTGGCCACGTGTTTATTGTGGCTTGCTTGTTTCTGATTTACCCTCTGATCCAGGGCAGCTAGGTGGTTCAGGCCTGGAGTCAGGAAGACTCATTGTCACGAGTTCAAATATGACCTCAAACACTTACTAGCTGTGTGTCCCTATGCAAGTCACTTAACCCTGTTTGCCTCAGTTTCCTCATCTGTAAAATGAGCTGGAGAAGGAAATGGCAAACCACTCCAGTATTTTTGCCAAGAAAACACCAAATGGGAACACAGCTAAAATGATTGAACAATACAACTGACCTTCACGGAATCACAGTAAGGGAACTTGGGCATCATGCAGTCCAACCCCTTTATTATATAAAGAAGGATGTTAAGATCCAGGGAAGTTCAGTGATGCTAAGAGGAACACCAGCATCATCACACATTGTATGCTCAACTGCTCATGTCCCAAGCATCTTGCGAAATTTCACCAGGCTGAGGCAGTGAAGGAGGTAATAGATTTCCACTAGAGATAAAAGAGTTACCTCAAGATGAATGTGGCCAGGCCAAATAATGAGAATGACTGGATTACAGTACTGCAAATCCCTGGCCCTGTCTCAGACATTCAAATTAACACAGCAGATACTGTCCAAAATTCATAGATATGTCTACAAGGGGCTGTTGCTGCATTCTTATTGGGCAAGCCTTGGTCTCCAGGCCTTCAACTCTTTGTGAAGTTTAGACAGCATCTTTCCCTTTTCTAACCACAAAATCCTGTTCTTTTTTCTCCCTAGACCTCATATTTCCACATGGCTTCTGTTTTCTACATCACATTTCTACATTATTTCAACATTTACAGAGTGTTTTCCTCACAACAAATCTATGAGATATGGAGTGCAAGTACTATTATCTCCAGTTTAGAAATGAGAACATTGTCCAGAATCACACAAATATCTAGTAGCAAAATGAAGAAACGGTCTCCCTGTCTTCTAGTCCAGTGTTCTTTCCACTAAAGTTCTTTACATTATTAGCCAACCTGCAGGTCAAAGTGAAGCCCTCTGATTTATGCCTAGAGTTGCAGAAGCCATAACTGTTTTCACAACCTGGCTTTCACTGTCTTTAGCATTAATATTCTAAAAGTTGCCACAAGATGGAGACATTATGCCATAGGCTACAGAAGAAATATAAACCTCTCTGCCTTCTAGAGCAAGAAATCAGGGGTTTTCTTCATTGAAAAAATATATATATACATTCAGGAATGGCAGAGATACTTCGAAAACTTAGGAAGAAAAACCACTTTTCAGAAAAACTTAACACATTATCCATTGCCTTCCTCAAATTTTCTTTGGACATTTTTTCTGGATTTATTTCTTTTCTCTTGATCACATTCTACCTTAGTAAGTAGTCCAGTAGATAAAGTGCTAGGCAGAAGGTCTGAGTTCAAATCCTGCCTTAGAAACTGACTAGCTGTGTGAACCTGGGTGACTCATTTAACCTCAGTTTCCTCATCTGCAAAATCGAGGTGATTATAATGCTTGTTTCACAGAGTTATTGTGAGATATACATGTAAAGTGCTTTGCAAACCTTAAAGTGCTATATAAATTCTAGTTGTTATTACATTTATTTGTTCATATGCATCGTCCCTATTAGACTGTCCACTCCCTGAGAACAAACACTGTCTCTTTTTTTCAATAATGTTTATAATCTTTAGCATTTTGTTTTTGCTGTTTAGTCATTTTTCAGTCATGTCTGACTCTTCGTGACCCTTTTGGGGTTTTCTTGGCAAAGATACTGCAGTGGTTTGCCACTTCCTTTTCCAGCTCATTTTACAGATGAAGAAACTGAGGCAAAAAGGGTGAAGTCATACAGCTAGTGTCTGAGACCTGACTTGAACTCAAGAAAATGAGCCCAGCACTCTATCTATTGCACCACCTAGCTGCCCTTATTTTTACTATAAGGAGGAAAAATTATACAGTAAATAGCTTGGTAGACTTAGGGTTAGCAAGACCTGGCTTTGGACACTGACCACCCCCTCCCCACTCCCCTACTTCTCTGTGGGCATGTCATTTAACCTCTCTCTGAGCCCCAGGCCATTGCCTAAAATTTATCTGTTGAAACGAAGACAAAGTGAAATAACTGGTAGAATCCTTGAAAAATTCCTCACAAGTTGCTCTTTCAATGGTTTTCAAACAATTTTTTGTCCCTATTTTCTACTCCTTTTAATTATTTTATAAAGCAATAATAACAAACCATTTCTTATATTTGCACAGTGCTTCACAGTTTAGAAAGTGTTCACACATTGTACATTAGTTCACTTGATCTTCATAACAATCCTGTAAGGTCACCAGGGCTGGCATTACTATCACCACTTTACAAATGAAGAAACTGAGTTCCAAGAAGGTTAAATGGTGATGACATGACTAATATGGGGGATGGGGGTGGAGAAGGAGCACAATTTAGACCTAGATCTTCTTGATCCTCCAGTATTGGTTATTGGGTTTGTTTGCTTCTTTCATCACTGTACTTCATAGACAAGCCAGATCTTTATCTCCCAGGGTTTTGAAAAACATCAAAAACATGTCTCTTTCGCTTCCCTATACTACCCTGCTTCACTTCCTCCCCATCAAGCTCCTCCCCCACTTCTGTCTCTCTTGCTCTAACTGTCCAAAATAGAGAATATATATATATATATATAGTATATGTATATATATATAGTGCATGTGTGTATATATAAACATATGTGTGACTTAAAAAAAAAGTTTTCCCTAGTTTAGTTTTTATAAAGGTTTAAATCATCAATTCTTCTGTTAACTTACAGTATTAGATAGCTATCTGAGGCACTGAAAGATTTATCGACTGGAACTCAGTCAAACAACCAGTATGTGCCAGAGACCAGACTACATATTAAAACTCTGCTGATTATCTTCCACTGAATTTTTTAACCACCCGTCCTCCAGAAAGGTGACGCCCACCCTTCCCAGTCAGTAATTTTTGGTATCTTTAAAAACTAAGCAATAAGTTACAAAGCTCATTGAATCCCACTGAATAAACAAACCACTTTTGCCTGTGTTAGAATGAGGTCTTCCGGACTCAGACTAGCCCTCAAGACAATCTACACTGCCCCTAAAAACTAAATTTATCTGCTTTTCATTTATATATCTTTTTCCTGTTGTCACTGTCTCTCAAGAAAATAATTCCCTGCCCCTGCTATAAGACCTTTCTATGCCACAATAGCTAATAAAGGTAAGAACAGAAATAATAATAAGAACTTTTATGTGGTGTTTTAAGGTCTGCCAAGTATTTTGCACTTATTATTTCATAAGGTAGGTGCTATTATTATCTCATTTTACATACGAAGAAACTGTAGTGGACAGAGGTTCAGTGATTTTCCTGGGATCACATAGCTAATAAGGTCTGAGGTATGATTTGAACTCAGGTTTTCCTGACTCCAGGTCTCAGACTCTATTCACTATGATACATAGCTCCTACAGTCTCCATGATGCTCACAGATACCTGCTTTGAGGTGACAGTATATTTCACAAGACAAAACATTTTTTTCCTCATGGTTTGATCAGATTAAACCAGCTGTTGATCACTTTGGAGCAATCAGAACCTCTATCACTAGGACACTATTTATGCTGTCAATATTGCAGATTAGTACGATGTAAAATATGGAGGAATGTTTTAATTTGCATCCCCTTTTCCACCTTTTCCCTCATTTCCAAGTACTACATTAATTGAAAATCACCTCTGGAAAACAGCTTTCCAAAATTTTTCTGGTTGTGCAGATTCTCGAATACCATCAAATCTGTTGCAAGAGAATAAAGATGCTTATCAACAGAATCTTTTCAAAATGTCCTAGGGAAATTCTCTAGTTAAAGGAATCCTGGAATTAAATCCTTTGGTAAAGTAGACACTTGCTTTCTATGCAATACTTTTAATAATTTCTGTTTTATGATTGGCAAAGTGAATAAATACCCTATAGTTCCTCATGATTAATAAGTTCAATAATTTCTGTTTCATGGGTCACCACAGGCAATGAATTCATCACTTATCAGCCAACTTACTGGCAATAAACTTCTCCCCAGACTTGCAGAACCAGAAGAAGCAGGCCTTCATCTTGGTGCTGGTGGTGGTGATGGTACTGGGGGTGTTGTTTTAGCTTTGTAGGATCTTTCAGAGAATGGCATCATTTTGAGAACCCAGAGTCATCCACCACCACCACCATGATGAGTCCACATAGAACCTTGTGCAGAAAAATATAAAATGTTTCCCAAATTTGTATACCCACTACTATACTAGTTGTCCTCAACTACTCTTATTTTTGGTAATGAGGTTTTTACTTTCTGGATCCAGTGATCTAATCAGCAATGTGATTGCCTCTGAAAGAGTGCATCAGTTGACTTATACATCAACTCATCAACTTCGTGATTCCCAAGACAAAAGTTCTATTCCTTGGCTACCATTCATCTATATGTATTATCTTCTTCTATTAGAATGTTAACTTCTTAAAGGCAGGGACTATTTCTCTTGTTGATGTTTTTATCCCTAGCACATAGCCCAGTGTGATTAGAACATAGTAAGCTCCCGATAAATGATTATGGCTTCCATCAACCCACCAATGCAGAAAGTGTTATGAGATGTCTCTAGCTCCCCATTTACCATACCAATGTCTTGGTTGACAACTTATACCTTGTAACTGTGTCTTCAGTTATTCCAATTCTTAGTA
Organism: Phascolarctos cinereus; assembly: GCF_003287225.1. Classification (NCBI taxonomy): domain Eukaryota; kingdom Metazoa; phylum Chordata; class Mammalia; order Diprotodontia; family Phascolarctidae; genus Phascolarctos; species Phascolarctos cinereus. The sequence goes on along the minus strand of NW_027555847.1, from coordinate 631,882,005 downwards.
ATGGCCTAACTTATGGTTGACACCTTCTAGCATATTGAATGTGGAGATAGTAGTAGAATGACCTACTCCCTCCTGCATCTGTCTTCTTCCCGGTCTAGAATACTAGTCAGTTGGTCACAGGATCAAAGAGGAGGCTTCCTGTATTATCATGGGCATGCTTTTAATTCAATACTATGGACTGCAAGAAGGGAGATGTATCTCCTCATTTAAAGGGCATCAGATTCCCCTCCTTTCAAATTTATATCTTTTTTCTGATAAAGCTTTGAAGATAGGTAGTTTCTTCCTAGGATATGGAGCCTGAGGCTGAGATCTAGTTTGACTAGAAGTAGGAAGCAGGGCTTTTGTTGTTTTGCATGGTCTTTGCTTTTTGTTTATTTCCCACTTCCTTGTCTGTCACCAAAGGAGTAGAGACCTGGACACTTTGAGTTTATTTGTCCTCTTGTGCCTGTGGTTTACTGAGAGAATAAGAGCTTTCCTTATTTCATGCATAAATAGAAGTATATAGAGAATAATTATATATATATATATATATATATATATATATATGTGTGTGTGTGTGTGTGTGTGTGTGTGTCTGTGTGTGTATATACATATTTGTGTCTAATGGTAGTCATCTCCAGGCTGAGGTGGGGTAGAGAAGAAAAAAAGGAAAAAAAATTTACATGATCATTTTGTTATATATTTGAAAGGAATAGTAAATTGTGCATAGTAGATTTGTAGTTTGATATGAAATCATCTTTTTTTATTATACTACGTCATGGAAATGCTTGTTTTATTCCATAAGTTAAAAATAAATTTTTTTTTTTAAAAAAAGAGCTTTCCTATCTCTCCCTCTTGCCTGCTGGTATGTAGTACCATAAGGGGTTCCTCAAAGTGTTGCTCTGATCCCTTCCTCCAGCCCCTTGGCTGTTCCATCTCTTCCCTTATATAACCAGGTATTCAGAGTTTCCCTGTTGTGCTAGGAAAAATGTCTGAAACTTAACCATGAATTCTGAGGACTGTAGTGCCATACAACATTTTCTTCTTACCATGAGAGGCTAACAAGAGCTCTCATTAGCATGGTTCCCCCTCCCCCCCAACTTATTAGGAGGCTTAAAAGAACTGAGTCTGGAGTCTAGGTCAGAAGAGGAAGAGGGCAGAAGACTGAGGAAGCCTTTGGGTTGTGGATGGTGGCTGACAGTGTAGTTGTGAGGAGATGGCACAATGATGGCAGTTAAAGGAGATAAAGAAGACTTTGCAGGCATTTAATGAAAGGATTGCAAAACTAAAGACTGTTGACTTTGATCATCCCTTTTTAGAGCGGCAAAAGGTTGAACCTCTCCAACTTCTCCAATGCTTGTTGCTAATAGATGCAATTTCTTCTATTTCTTTACTTCTGTTACTAGATTTTGTGATATTAAAAAAAACTATTATCAGTCATAGCTGCTTTGTGATGCATATCAGTATATTACTGAGGGGAGGGGAAGGAAAGAGGAGGAGGAACTCAGTGGATGGTTCTAGTGACCAGAACACAGTATAATATTAGGTCAGAGGGTTGACTTCTCTACAGAACACTAGGATTTCTAGCTGGAGGCTGAGCCAGTTAGTCAATCAATAAACATTTATTTATATGCCTACTATGCATCAGGTGCTGTGCTAAGTACTAAGGATACAAAAAAAAAGGCAAAAGACAATCCCTACTCTCAAGGAGCTCATGATCTAATGGAGGAGACAGAAAGCAAGTAAAGATAGATAAATTAGATAGATATAGATATCTCTCTCTACATATATATATATATATATATATATGTATACACACACACATACATAAATACACACAAGCTATATAAAGAAAAAATAGGAAAAAATTTAAAAAGGAAGGCACTAAAATTAAGAAGGATTGAGAAAGGCCTCCTGTAGAAAATGGAATTGTAGTTGAGACTTAAAGGAAGTAAGAGAAAGTAGGCAGATATGAAGCAGAGCATTCCAAGTTTAGGAAACAGCCAGTGAAAATATCTGAAGCTGAAAGATAGAGAATACTGTTTGAGGAACAGCCAGGAGGCCAGTGTCACTGGATTGGAGAATACGTAATGGGGAGTAAGATGTAAAAAAAAAACTGGAAAGCTAAAAGATATCTAGATTATGAAGGGCTTTGAATGCCAAACAGAGGATTTTGTGTTTGATCTTCTAGGCAATTTAAAAAAAAAGCCATTGGAGTTAATTGAATAGAAGAGTGATATTGGATATTGTCAGACCTGCTCTTGACAAAAATCACTTCAATGGCTGAATAAGAATGGATTGGAGTGGGGAGAAACTTGAGGCAGACAGACCTACCAGCAGGCTATTGCAGTAATCCTGGCATGAGATGATGTTGGCCTGCCACAGTGATGAAAGTGTCAAAGGTGGGAGGAGTATTTGAGAGATGTTGTGAAAGTAAAATTGGCAGGCCTTGACAACAGATTGGATATTGCTGGTGGGTGCAGGAGAGACAGTGAAGAATAGAAGATGGTACTTAGGTTGGAAGCCTGAGGGATTAGGAGCATGGTGTTAGCGTAGGGTTTAGGGGGAAAGATAATAGGTTCACTTTTGAACATGTTGAGTTCAAAATGTCTTTTGGACTTCCAGTTCAAGATGAAGATGTTTGAAAAACAGTTGGAGTTGTACGATTGGAGGTCAGTAGAGAGATTGGGCAGGATAGGTAGATTTGAGAATCATCGGCATAAAGATGGTAATTAGATCCATGACAGCTGATGATATCACCAGTGAAGTAGTATAAAGGAAGAAGAGAAGAGAGCCCAGGTCAGAGTCCTGTGGGACACCTATAGTTAGAGTCAACTGTGAGAGAATTTTACAGTTTTGCTATTCATTAATCACTTTTACAAACTCTGCCCAAAACAAAATAAAACTGGGTCAACATCTTTTCACATTTGCCTTAATTTAAAAATGAGTCAAAATGCTATTTCAGGACAAAACTAGGGTTGTCAGGTCTCATGTTCTCACTTATTTCTTCCCTTCCCCTGCTTGCTGAAGGGATGCAGTTGAGGGCAGTGAACTAAGAGTAGGAATCCCTTGTTGGGAAGAGAAATAAGTGTATCTAGACCTTACCAGTGGGAGGAAATGTCCTCATATAGCCAAACCCTGCTAGACAGCTCCACCTGGTGGATGCAGTACAGAAATGGAAACTTGGTCCTATGCTGTTGCTTGTTAACACTTCTTAGGAATAAATTTGATTTAAAATCCTGCTAATTGTTAGGACTTCTCTCAGCTTCAAAATTATCTTGCACCTGCTTATCAGTGTGTTATATTCCTTTACCACCTCCAATACCTCCCCACCCTGAGAATATAAGGTCCTTGGTGACAGGGACTATTTGTCATGTTGGCTTTGTATCCCCAAAATCTAGAACAATGTGCTACAGTATATAATAAGTGCTTTAAAATTCTTGTTGAATTGATGAATAGGTTGGGAAGCTTATTTTTTGAGAGGGGACAAAAATGGCTGTCCAGACCTCTCTAAAGAACACTAATAGATCTCTTTCACTTCCTAGCTTCCTTTAAGACTCAGTTCAAATCCCACCTTCTCCAAGAGATATACCCATGATCATACCACTGCTAGTACCTTTCCTGTAAGATCACTTCCCATTTACATTGTATATCTCTTATATGTACACAGTTGTTTGCATGTTGTCACCTTCATTAGACTATAGATCCCTTGAGAAGAAGGATTTACTTTTGCCTTTCATTGTAACCTCAGTACTTAATACATTGCCTGGTACACAGTTAGTACTTAATAAATGCATTTTAGGGGGCAGCTAAGTGGCGCAGTGGATAGAGCACCAGCCCGAAGTCAGGAGGACCTGAGTTCAAATCTGACCTCAGACCAAGCACTTGAAACTTACTAGCTGTGTGACCCTGGGCAGGTCGCTTAACCCCAATTGCCTAAAAATTTAAAAAATAATAAATGCATGTTGACTGATTAATTGACTACTTCTCTAAAGATAAAGTAGGGTAATTTTTTAAAAGAAAATTTTAAAAGGTCTAGGAATGTTAGGGACCACTGGTCCTTTACACCTTAATATGAACTAGCTTAATGAAATTATTTCCATCATAAGACCTTTATGAGAAAGAATAAGCAGTTGTTTGATGGGAAGAAGAAAGAAGAGTGATGGAGGAGTAATTTTGAAGCATAAGAATCTTGGGTAGAGCATCCTAGAGGGGATACTGGGCAGCCAGAAGGCAGCATTAGGGCACTATTGTCAGAGAGACCAGGGAAAGGTTGCCAGGAGAAGAGAAAAGAGAATTGAGAAGACACCAAATAAAAACTGCCAATTGTTTGCCCAGAGTCCATCTTACTTAAATGTTTCCTCTTTCTAACCACCCTGTAGTCCAGTATATGCCAGGCACCATACCCCTTGGTAAAATATAAACTTCTTGAGAGCAAGGACTGTCTTGTTTTTGTATCCCCAGCACCTTGCAGTGCCTGGCACATAGTACATGCTTCATTCTCCTTCATTTATCTCCAGGCTCCAATGCTAACTCCCCAGACTTCTTTCTCTACCATTTGCTAGAAACTTCTTTACCTAGGAAAATAAGACTACTGGAAATGTCACCATTTCCCAGAAGCATTCTCACCCTAGAAAATCCATTCACCCCTGATGTCCTTTCCTCTGACTGGCCAATTTCTCTTGAAGGGACCAGTCTAGCCAGAGAAGAGTCCAACTGATTCCTTCACTCATCTCGTCCTACTTTTGACTTTCCCGACTTCTTTCTCTACTGTGCCCCAGTGTGGGTACCTTCTCTCTCCCTCACTCCAACTTTTCAGTTTCCTTTGAGTTTTCTTCCTCTCATTAGAATATAAGCTTCTTGAGAACAGGGAGTCTTTTTTCTTTTTCTTTTTTTCCTTCTATTTTCTATTCCCAGACCCTAGCACAGTGCCTGGCACATTGTTAGTATTTAATAAATGCATGTTAAGTTTCCTCAACTTGATTGACTGATTTTAAACAGCTGAATGAAGATGTGCTGGTAGTCATGACCACAAAAGTCAACCTTCATTTGGATTTGCTGAGTAAAGCAAACAGTTATCTGTCCTATCCACTGGCTTTAAAAAGTGACCGATACTGCTGGAAAGGAAGGGGAATTTGGGGACTAGCACACAGTCTGTGGTGAGTACCATAGAATTGGCTACTAAGAACCCAGGGGTGATGCAAGCTTCCTGAATTTCTTTCTCTGAAATATCAGTCATTGTTTGTTCCTTCATGAAACATAGGCGTCTATTTTTAGCTAAAGTTGATTGCCACATTATTATCAAGAAAGGAATCCCATGTCAGCAGATAGCCAGAGGGTCTGACAGCCAGAAGGAATAAGCAATTTTCCATGTCCCCAGACATGCAGGCAGTTCCCTTTTCATTTGCAACTTGGGGTCCCTTCATAGATAAGGCTGGCTCAGCTAATAGTCACTGTAGAGTAGAAGGGTCAAAAGTCATCGCAGAAGAGCAAGTAGGGAGGAAGTAAAAACATTTTGCAGAATTTTTTTTCCAAAGGTATTGCAATGAACAAGGATAGGACTCTAGCCGAATGAGTGAAGGGAAGGCTTTTTAAAAATTGGTAGACCTGAACATAATCATAGGTAGCTGCAAAGAAGCAGGGACAGCCAGGTGGTACGGTGGATAGAGCTGTGGGCCAGGAGTCAAGAAGACCGAGTTCAAATCTGACTTCAAATGCTTACTAGCTGTGTGATCTTGGGCGAGTTACTTAACCCTGTTTGCTGCAAACCACTCCAGTATCTTTGCAAAAAAAAAAAAACCTCAAAATGGGGTCACAAAGAGACTGAAACAACTGAACACCAACAGAAACAAGCAAGTGACAAAGGAGAGAGTGAAGATCAATGATTGTCAGGAAATGACTGCTCCCAGTAGGAGACTGAGCTCCTGAGAAAGTACAAAGGAATGGAATGAAAAGCCCTGGTAGAAGGATTTGTCTTAATGAGGGGCAGGGCATCACTCTTTCTGTGACATTTCTCCCGTTTAACCCCTTTGCTACATTCACACAGCTATCTATATCATACAGGCACTCAACACTACTCCAAGTGAGTCTAGAGGCTGCTAGGTAACAGAGTAGACAGAGCACTCAACCTGGAGTGAGGAAAACCTGAGTTCAATTCCAGTTACTTTCTCTGGGTCACACAGCTAATAAATTTCTAAAGCCAGATCTGAACTCAGAAAGATGAGTTTTCCTGACCCCAGACCCAGCACTCTATGCCCCACAAGTAGCAGCAGCAATTACATTCCAACATGATATGTTGAAAGCTAACCACATACCAACTGCATGCCAATTACATGCCAAGACTTTACAATGAAAGCCAGCAAGAGGCCACAGCAGCAGCAGCACCGCTAGTGATTACAATCCAACAACATGTTAACATTTAAACTGAAAGTCCACAACTCAACGATTACATGTCAACACTTTGTAGTGAAAGCCAGCAACAGGCCACCAGCAGCATAGCAACCAGCAGCAAGCAGCACCAGCAGCTAGCACCAGAAGCACCAGGAGCAGGAGCAGAGCATCTTCCCCCAGCAGTGAATTAAGTGTGACCATTAAAATGGGCTAGGACTTGAAGTGTGTTCTCTTCACCTTGTTTTCCTTCATACTTGTGAAGATTATACTGACTGACACAACATTAATAATACATTCCCTTTGATGTGATTTTCTAATAGTGGTGAGAGACCTGTAGCAGTTAACCCATTCTTTCATGCTGGGCCTTCCTTGTGACCAAAGTCCTGCATTTTGCAAGAAGACTGGCTAAGGTCCATTTATGACCAATGGCTTAGTTGACTGGCTTATCAAAGGACTGAATCATGAACCTACTCACATTCTGTGCTAGACTCTGCTCATCTTAAGTTGCTTGCTTTTCTGTGGTCATTTGCTCTTAAATCTTTATTGGGTTTTTTTTCTTGTTATTTGCCTCTATATTTTGTGTATCTAACTCTCTTAGACCACAAATTTGGTAGAGACCAAGTATCTAGCATGGCACTTCTTGGTATTTCACTTACTAACTAGTATGTTATATAACAATGTGTGTGGGTGTGTGGGTGTGTGGGTGTGTTTCATATAGATTATATAGAATATTTGCTGAGTGACTACCAAAGCCTTATTTCTTAATTGCTACATATGCAAATTCTTGGTCTTTGTAACTTGTTAGACCAATAATGAAGGTCAAGCTTCTGTCTACTAAGGCAGCCCAGTCTACTCTGCCCCTATGCAAATTACATCCTTTGTTTCACAGTCTGTGGGACCAAGCTGAATAAGTCTACAAGCCTCCATTTATGCTGTGTGAATCTTGTATCTATCTATTTATTTATATGTTGCCTCTCACATCAGCAATTAAACTCCTTGAGTTCAGGAACTCCTTTTGCCTTTCTTTATTTACTTAGCACTTAACAAAGTACCTGGCACATAGATTAATAAATGTTTGTTGATGGAGTTCTTCTTCCACACAATAGCAAATAATTGCCTTCCCTCTTCTAGTATAAGCATCCCTGGTTCTTTTAAATTAAAGTGACTTCCACTCCTTGTGTGGTGAAGTAAAAAGGGTCCTGGATCTAGCATCAGAGGACATATATTTGGATCCTGACTCTGCTATTTACTACCAAGTGACCTTGGACCAGTCATTTAGTTTCTCTAAGCTTCAGTTTCTCCATTTACTGTAAAAAAGAGGATATTGGACCAGATCGCTTCCACAGTCCCTATCATCTTAAAATTTGTGATCAAGCAATCTCCTCCAAAGACTGGTTGTCCTCTTCTGGACATTGTCTCTATATTATTATTGTCTTTCTTAAGATGTGGTCCCTATACTAAATATAGAATTCCATATGTGGTTTGAATAGGGAAGAATACAGAGGGAATATTTTTATCTAGTTCTTGACACTATGCTCCTCTTGGGGAAGCTAAGTGGCATAGTAGATAGACGAGTGGATAGATAGGCCATGAAGTCAAGAGGAACTAAGTTCAAATCCAACCTCAGACATTTACTAGCTGTCTGATCCTGGGCAAGTCATTTAACCCTGTGTGCCTCAGTTTCCTTATGTGTAAAAATAAGCTGGAGAAAGAAAGGGCAAACTACCCCAGTGTCTTTGCCAAAGAAACCCCAAACGGGGTCACAATTGCTCAAGCACAACAACAACAAATGTTCCACTTAATGCTCCCTAAGATCATATTACCTTTTTTTTTTTGCATAGCAACCAGCTGCAAGCAGCACCAGCAGCTAGCACCAGAAGCACCAGGAGCAGGAGCAGCACATCTTCCCCCAGCAGTGAATTAAGTGTGACCATTAAAAATGGGCTAGGTCTTGTCTTAATCTTCTCCTGTCTAAATTCCCCATGTCTACCAATCACACTGATGGGCCTCTGACCAGAAGTACCCTGCTGACATCCTGTCACTGTTGGCCTCTTATACAACTCCAGCTTAGAGAAAGGAGCCAGCTTAGGTGTAATGTGCTGCCCACTGCCACCTAAAGGGGCTAGGATAATGGTTTTCCCCAAAGATGCTGTGCTGGATGGATTTTTGTACTTTTGTACTTCTGTGATCCCCATCTCCCTACTACCCATCAAAACACAGATAAATACTAAATATATGTTCTGGTACTGAATGTAACTGACGTGTTGCTAACTTTGACGGTAAAGTATTAAAAGCATGGTGTTTTGTTTGACATTTTGTTGGCTTTGACATTTTTTGGCACGTTTTTGGAGTGTTGTTGGCTTTGACATGACGGTGGCATGTTGTTCCAACACTCAATTACATGCCAACACCAGTGTCAGAGCCAATAACATGCCAGTTACATTCCAATTATACACCAACACTTTAGATGAAACCCAGCAACTCACCAAGTACACTCCAACAACACACCAACATTTTAATTTGAAAATCACCACATATTAACTACACACCAATTATAGGTCAACTACAGGCTAACACTATAATGAAAATTGCAGCATGCCAATTACACACCAACATTCCAACAAGACACTAAGACTTCACATCAAAAACAGCAACACGCCTATTATATGCCAACAGCACACTAACAGTCAAAAAACCTGTTACATACCAAATACATGCTAACATTTCTGTATTTTATAAGAAAGAAGAAGTTGTTCTCACTAAGAGATACTTGAGAGAGAAGGAGTCATTTAACATAGGCAGGCCCAGCTAGCCCCTACCTGGCCACCTAATTCTTCACTGATTCACCAATTCAACTAATTCACTAATTCAATGGCTGTTGTTAGGGGCCTAGAGCAACAGGGAGTTTACATTCTTCCATGGGGATACAACTCATTCACAAGTAATTCTACACACAAAGGGTGGGTAGAAAATAAATAAACATAATTTGGGTAAGGAACCCAGAAATCTCATTGACTTGCTAGAAGGTCAGAGGAAGCCTCAATAAAGCTGGCTTGCTTTATTTTCATATTTTGAGCTCCATGTTTTCTTATCCTAAACTACTGGTATCTGAAAACCTTCTTGAACCTGTGTTGACAAGGAGACAGGGCCACTGACAACTTGGCAAAATCAAGAAAGATCTTTATATAGGTGGCACTTGAGCTGATTCTTTAAGGAACTTAGTGGTTTCCATGAAGAATTAATTCAAAAATTCATGAATCTAATTAAAAAGGAGTTTCTGAAATAAAAACGTCTTTGTCCTAAACCAGGAGCATTAGAGCAATGGGGAGTCTTGGGTGGGCGAAGTGAGAATGTTTATTCTGTCCTCCAGGTTGTCCTTCTGTGGGTATGGACCAAAGGTTTGAATCAGGTGCTTTCATGTGGTATTTAGAAACTCATTCATAGCGTAAGGTACACTGAAACTTGGTGATGAAAAGGGCAAGAAAACATTTTTTGTGTAAAGGAAAAGATTTATGTTAAGCATTAAATGGTAGAAGATGTAGCTGTTAAAGATGTTGATTGATAGCTAAAGAGTAACAAAAGAGCCTTGTTTTAAAATATGCTATTATATAAATATATACAAATATATATGTATGTATATACATACATACACACACACACATACATACATATATATATATATATATATATATATATATATATATATGTCAAGAAACAGCTTTCAAATAAGATTTGGACAAAAAAATCTGTGTTATATGATATATATAAAGATTGAAATCCCTTTGTGAATGACATAAGATGATGCCTCACTGGTAGGGAATAGTAATGTTTTAAGTAGGCAGGGAAAGATCTTTCTTTCTTTTTTTTTTTTTTTTGCTTTTTTTGGTAAGGCAATCGGGGTTAAGTGACTTGCCCAGGGTCACACGGCTAGTAAGTGACTGAAGCCAGATTTGAACTCGGGAAGAAGACTCTTCCTAACTCCAGGCCTGGCACTCTATCCACTTGGCCACCTAGCTGCCCTACCCTCTTTCTTACTCAGACCTTAACATGAATAGCAAGGACTGAGACTTGCCCACAGGCACTGACATCCTCAAGGGGCACACTCCCTTCCCTTACGGATCCAGAAACATCTGTCTCCACACCTTGCAGTCTTCATTATAGATAAGAGGTATGAAGAGCAAATTGAATTACTTACCATGGAAAATACGTCTTAGAGAGGAATAAAAACAAGGTCAGAAAAGAAAGACTTCAGGTAGAGAGCTTTGAATGCTACCCTGAGTTTATTATTCCCTCAAATATTCCAGGTAATTGATGTTGACGTTGCTAACTCCAGATGGAAAGTATCAAACTTGTCTCTGAAGTAATTTCCTTGGTGGTAAGACATTTTCTGGCACCACTTAAATTCATTTTTCTTTGTTATTCACCAGATACAAACATTTCCACTGCATTGTCTGTGGTTAGGCAATTGAATTTTCCTGAAAATGAAGGTTAGTACTCCCTCTGAGGTGTTAAAAACTACCCTAAGCATGATATTCTTATGTTTCAAAATGGAAATTTCCTACTATGCAGTAAAAAGGAGTATAGACACCTTAAGTCCATCTCAGCATTAAGTATAAGATTACATGGGAAGAAAATCATAATAATGGTCCAAAAATTGAATCTTATAAGGACCCTACCAGAAGAGCATTTTACTCACCCACTAAGGGTCCCTGATTCAATTAGTCTATCTCTTGAGGCAGGTAATTGAACACAGACTGAGCTACAGAGAAAGTAAAATTCATTGGAAGAACAGTATGAATTGTGGGAAAAGCTCACATGAAAAACCAGGCACCTCTACCTGTCAATTCCTTTTCCTAAATATTATTAAATTTAGTACATGGGACTACCAAAATAATCAATACTTTTAAAGATTATAAACTATAATTAGCCTACATTTATATTTACACACATATATAAATGTATAGAGAGAGAATGAGAGAGGAGAAGAGACAAAGAGAGAGACAGAGATAGAAAGGAGCAGGGGGAGAGGGGAGAGAGAAAGAAGAGAGAAGACAAAGGGGGGAGAGAGGGGGGCGCAGGGGGAGGGGGCGGAGAGGAGAGAGAGAAACATAACAGATTATATTTCCAAGAAAAAGTTTGTATGATTTTACCTCCACCTATGTGGAGTCGATTCAGTTTAATGAATAATTTAGTAGATGCCTGGAGGCATCTTTGACCCAGTGATAGTACTAATAACTACCTACTCCAAAGAGGTCAAAGCAGAGGAAAAGTGTTTATATATGCCCCATGAATTCAGTTATTGTTGAGATTCTATGTTGATGCTTCTCAAATCTACTTAGCCAATCCTAAACTTTCTCCTAACCTCCAAACTTGCTGCTCTAACTTCCTAATGCCCATCTACAAACTGGATGTCTCATAGACATATTAAATTCAATATTTCCAAAACTGAACTCATTATTTTCACCCAAAACTGTCCCCCCACCTAACTTCCCTATTACTGTTAAGGGTACCACCATCCTCCCAGTCACCCAGGCTTGTAACTTAGTTATCATCCACGATGCCTCACCCACTCTCACCTCCTTCATCCCACTCCACATTCAATCTGTTGCCTAGACCTGTGGATTTTTCCCTTCCTAACATCTCTCACTTATGTCCCCTTCTCTGCTCTGATACAGCCATCAACCTGATGCAAGCCCTTATCACCTCCACAGCTGGACTATTACAATAACCTGGTAGTAAGCCCTGAAAGAAGTTTCTCCCCACTCTGGTCCATCCTCCAATCAGCTGTGAAAGTGATCTTCCTAAAAGGTAGGTTTGACCATGTCAGCTCCCTATTCGAAAAACTCCAGTGGCTCCTTATCATTTCTAGGATCAAATATAAAATCCTCTGTTTAGCATCCAAAGCCCTTTATAACCTGCAAACCTCTACCCTACATTTCCAGTCTTCTCATTCCTTGCACGCATGCACAGGAGCGCGCACACACACACACACACAACTATATAAATGGGCATACCTATATATACATGTGTGAATATATATATATATGTATATATCCCCATATGTGTGTTATACTGTGTGTATATATAGGTGTACATATATGTAATTATCATCTCTAAGCAGATGATTCTCAAATATATGCACATATAGGTATATGTAAATATATCTATATGTATATACATACATGTTTGTATATACATATGTACATACATAGTTACCTATATGTAAATATACGTGTGTATACATATAAGCATGTATATTTACATATGTGCATCTATACATGTACATTTATATATTAAATATGTTTTATTTAGATGACTCGTATATTCATGCATGTATATATGTGTGTAGCTATATACACACATATGTATATGTATATACACATGTATATCTGTATGACATATATATACATATTTGTATGTATTTATCATCTCTATGTAGATGACTCTGACATAGTCCCATATATATGTGTATACCTACATACACCCGTATACGTATATCTATATGCATGCATACACACGTGTGTATATGTATGAATATCTCCAGCCCTACTTCATCTCAGCTCTAATCCCACATTACAAGTAGTGTATTGGATATTTCAAACCAGTCACATCTCAAACTAATCATGTATTTGGACAAAACTCATTGTTTTTCCCTTCAAACCCACCCATAACTTCTCTATGTAGAGGACAAGACACCGCCTTCCTTCCTTCCATCTGCTATGTCTGCATCTTTGTGCTTCTCATCTGCCATGCCAGGAATACCCTCCCTCCTTAACCGCACTTCATAGAAGCCCTAACCTCCTTCAAGTCACCTCTTATAAAGGTTCTTCACTTGGGATCACAGAACTTATTTTTAAAATATTTTAAAAGCTGTGTTCCAATATAATTATTTTCTTTGGCAATGTTAGGCATTTAAAAATATTATTCTGAGGAGGACAAAAGCACGTATTTGTTCAGTGCCGGGCACTTCACAAATATTATCTCACAACAACCCTGAAAGGTAGGTGTTATTCTTATCTTCATTTTATGGTTAATGTTAAGGAAAATGAGGCAGACAATGATTAAGTGACTTGCCCAGGGTCACATAGCTAGTAAGTATCTGAGAATGGATTTGAACTCAGATCTTCCTGATTTCGGGCCTATCACTGTATCCATTTTACCACCTAGTTTCCTACTTTGGACTAAGGATTCCTAGCCCTTCACAAGACTGCCAAAAAAGGGCAATGACATTAAAAAAGTTAATCTAGTTCCTTAATCTAGTCCAGTATGCTTATTTTATAGACTCTAGTGATTTCTGGGATTAATTAACTCATTAAGATGAAATAAAATCTGGAACTGATGAATGACTCCTGGTGAGTTCTATATTTGAGTCCTGAGTCTGCCACTGATCTTGGGCAAGTTCTTTCTTAGTTTCTTCATCCACAAAATGTGATTAAACTTAAATGACCCAACTCAGGGGTGGGGAACCTGTGGCCTTGAGGCCTCATGTGGCCCTCTAGGTCCTCAAGTGTGGCCCTTTGATTGAATCCAAACTTCACGGAACAAATCCCCTTAATAAAAGGATATGTTCTGTAAAACTTGGACTCAGTCAAAAGCTGCACCTGAGGACCTAGAAGGCCTCATGTGGCCTCGAGGCCACATGTTCCCCACCCCTGATTAACTTGTGGTGTTATTGTAAGGAAAGTGTTTATAAATCTAAAAGTGCTATAGAAATGGGAACTATTCTTATTACCTCCCAAAGCTGGCTCTCCTCATGGTGTGGAGACCCCAGAATTAATTGTTACCTTTCCATTGCCTCATTGATTTCCCTATAAAATAACTTCATAACCTGGCCTTGACTCAGGATAGAAAATAAGACTACCTACTTAGTATCATATTGGTGAAAATATGTTGTCACAAAATAAAGGCTACCCCATAAAGTCTTTCTGAAGGGAAAAAAAAATTAAAAAGACATATGCACCAAAGAATATGTAACTATGCCAATGGAGAAACATTACGGCATAATGGAGAGAATTCTGGATGTAGAGTCAGGAAAAACTGGGTTCAAATCCAGCCTCTGATGCTTTTAACCTGTATGACTGTAAGTCCCCAAATTTTTATTAAAGTAGATGTTTACTGTAAATTTTTAGTGATTAGATGGTTGGGGAGAGTAGTAAAAGGTTTCTAGGGTTGTGAAAAAAGCACTGGGCTTGGTGCCAGAGGACACAGGTTTAAATCCCTGATCTGCTGCTAACTACCTGTGTGACCATAGGCAAGTTATCCCACTATCTGTGGGGCTCAGAGCCTTCATCTGTAAAATGAGACTAGATGAAGTGGACTGATATCCAATTCCTCTCTCAATACCTCTTTCTTACCTCCGAAGGTTAGAGGCCGAATTACCAAAAGCAAATTGGAGTATGATTCCAGGCTGCTCTCAAGTTTTCTAGAAGTCAGATTTGGAGTGTGGTAGGGAGGGGAGTACAATTTATATTTGAAACAATGGGCTTATAATCAGACTGTCCTTGGACCTCCCCAGGGATGGCCTTTGAAGTACTCAGAAGAGCTATTTCTCTTTTGCCAAAGTCATGTTGCATCAAAAACATCTGCTGTGGCTCCCTGGAGGATCAGACAAAGAAGCTCTATCCTAAATCTTGGACTGTTGTCTCAGTAGGCCTCATCCTGATGGCCCTCAGAGAGTCAGAACAGCTCCTGCCTCAGACACTGGGAGATAATGGGAATGATGGAGCATGAGATGAGGTGTCAAACTACAACCCCTTTGCCAAGCATTTAATAGAAGATCTTTTTCCAGTCTGATCAATTCTTTACAAGGTCTGAGTCTCTTCCTCCTTCCCCTAAGTTCTTTCCTTTTCCCAGGCTTTTTCCCTCTAGGGGAAAGGGGATAGAAATTAGCTTGTGCTGTATTTGTGTTAATAAAATTCACCAAGAGTCACCGTGAGGTTTAAAAATCTTGACTGATCTATCTGTAAAGTTCTGGACAATAATATGAGTCTCTCCTGCTCCACCCACCTTTCCCCAGCCTACCTACTTGAAAACTAAGAGAGAAAGTGTATGCTGTCTGATTCTCCAATTATTTTGCCCTCCCCACCTTTACCCTAGGTCATATCTATCTTGCTTTATTTAGTTTTGTGTACTTCATAGTTCTTGAATCATCATACCATTCAAGTATAATTAACCAAAAGAATGCCCTTCGTGGTCTAATACTGAGAGTTCAGAAAACCTGGGTCCAAGTCTTGACCACTAGCTGCATGATATTGAATAAGTTCATTCACCTATGTCTTATGTAACTTATATATGTTTTCTCCTCTTTAAAGAGTAGCTAATATTTGCGTTATATGCTTCTCAGGCTTTAGGCATCATAATTGCAGAATCACAAAAATATAGAGTTGTAAAGGATCATGAAACACAATAAGCGATGTGTGTAGATGATGTATGAAGTTTCATCAGCAATAAAAGGAGAAAAGTTGAAGCATATCTCAAGGGCTCTGACACAGAAAAGGGACCAGATTTATTCTGTTTGGCTCCGTACAGGCGAATGAGGAGCAATGAGTAGAAACTTGTAAAGGAGGAAACTTAGGTTTAATGTTAGGGGGGAAAAATCCTGGCAATTGGAGCTGTCCAAGGAATGGGCTGCTTTGAAATGTGGCAAGTTCCTCATCCATGGATATCTTGAAGCAGAGACTGGAGGACCACTTGTCAGATATGTTATAGTAGGTATTCCTTTTGTGTATGAGTTGACTACATAGCTTCTGAAGTCCTTTCCAACTCTCCAACTCTGTGGTTCTCTGAAGAGATGGGAAATGGCTACAGATTAGATTCTGTGTGAGCCATTATGGAAGATGATGATTAAGGGTATCCTCTATTTATATGAAGGCTTTGTCAGAAGTATTCTAACTTAGGATAGAACACATGCAAGAGAAAGAGCAAGTAACATAAGGAGAAAAATCAGAGAAATCTGCCCTCACCCAAGATGGGAAAATTCACTATAGCTAAAAAGAGAAGTCCCAATGGCAAAGCCAGCAGGCAATGTACAAGTATTTTTGTCAAAAGAGTTAGCCACGAGAGGTGGCTAAAAACTGGAAGCAAAGCTAACAGTGAATTGAGGTTCCTTATTCCAGCAGGTAGAGAGAGTAAAGGGAATTTCTCAGAGCCTTTCAGTGGAGTGTGGAGCTGGTTAAGGGGGAAAGCAGCTTCTCACTTTCCAGGGAAGGTAATGATGAAAGTTCACAGGTGTCACCAGGACAGAAATAATCCAATATTGGTCACAGTGAGAGGAAAGGAAATCACAGAGGTTAGTGACTCCTTGCTGAGGCGGACATGTTTTTGACCTGACAGGAATGATGGGGAGCAGTAGTGTCCTCCTGGGATGTGTACTCAGGATGTGACAGCCATGCCAAGACTGGTCAGTTATGATGCCCATCCCCCACTACTATTGATTCATGTAGGGACAGATGATATAACCAGAGGAAACCTAGAAAATATTACTTAGGATTATGAACTCCTGAACAAGATTTTGAAGGTATTAGGAACTTAGGTGTTGTTTTCATTCCTACTGCTAATTGCAGGTAGGGTCTTCATAAGCAATTATTGAATTAATGAAGGACTAGTTTCAAAATAATGGAGTATGAAAAACAATCTTTTAAATTGGGTTGCAGGTTAGACTCAAAAACTTCTAAAATCCCTTCCAAAGATAAAATTCCATGTCATTTCCAAGGATAAAATTCCATGTCATTTAGATTGTGAACTCTTTGAGGGCAGAGACTGTCTTTTGCTTCTTTTTTTTTTATCCCAGGATTTAGCACAGTACCTGGAATATAATAGGCACTTGATAAATATTTATTAATTGATTGTGAATGGGCATTATTGGACACTTGATTATACCATTGTGAGGTGTCTCTGGAACCACTGGCTCATCAAGAAAAGGGAAGTGGTCTCAACCAGAGAAATATCACATCGGAAATATTCTTTGAGTGTGAGTAGGGTGGGGATGGGGGGTGAAGGAGCAAATTAAAGTCTGAAAAGTAGACTCCAGAGATTGCGAGCAGGAACTAGAGCTAACCAATTCAAAGAGAAGAGATAGGTGCAATAGGAATAGAAGACATTGCTTAGTGCTGGGGAAGATACGAAAATGAATCACATATGGTACCTGTCCTCATGGACAATGTTCTTTCGTCACTATTTCCACTTGAGATATGTCCACAAGATATCCCATATAAGTTAAAGATTACTTTTTCTTATTGAATTGAGAAATTAACGAGTCACCTTTTTATGTCTTCTGCTGTCAGTATTTGCCAGCCTTCCTCATTGACATCCCCTCCAGCATCAGGCTGGAAATAGCTGTCCTTAGATAACTGCTCAAGCCAAAATCGCACCTTGATGGCATAACTTTGTCACTTTGGGTTAGACTTTCATTTACATGTTTTGTCAAGTCCGTAAGCACTTATCACACTCTTCCTAAGTTCTAGGGATACAAAGAAAGGCAAAAATATGGTCTTTGCCTGTTAAGAGCTCACATTCTAATGGGAGAGACCGGGTACAATCAACTCTGTACATACAAGATAAATATATGGGGTAAAAATAAAAAATTAATTCTGTTCAATTTGATATATTAGCTTTTGAAAAACAAAAGAAAATAGCATAACAATTTAATTCAATAAGCATTTATTAAGTGCTTACTATATTCCAGGCTCTGTGCTAGGTGCTGGGGACACAAAAGTAATTACAAAACAGTCTTTACCCTTAAGGAGTTCTAGTCCTACTGAGGAGATACAAGATGCACATATATAAGTAAATATAAAGAACATAAAACATGAATAATTTTGGTGAAGTAGCACTAACAACTGGGGGGGCATGGAGCCAGAAAGGCCTGCTGGGTGGTACAGCAGATAGAGGACTAGGCCTTGAGTCAGGAAGATGTGAGTTCAAATGTGACCTCAAACACTTACTAGCTGTATGTCCTTGGGCAAATCATTTTACCTCTGTTTGCCCCAATTTCCTCATCTATAACATGAGGGCTAAGACTAGCACCTACTTCCCAGGGTTGTTGTGAGGGTCAAACAAGATAATATTTTTAAAATGCTTAGCACAGTGCCTGGCAAAAATAGGCACCATATAAATGCTTATTCCTTTCTCTTTCCCCTTCTCCTGTTAAAGAGATGGTACTTGAGGTGAGCTAAAGATTCTAAGAGACAAAGGTGATAAGAGAAGTATATGGGCACAACCAGTGAAAAAGGTACTTAGGAAAAAAGGAAAAAAAAACCTTTACTGTGTTCAGGAAAAAAAAAACATAAATAAAAATATACCATCCTAAAAGAATGATCCCACAATGAAACAATCCCTCTCCCCAAGTATTCATGCTATTTCCCTAACTCTTGAAAATAATCTCTAATCCTTAGATGTGGTCAATAGAAAGAATATGGCATACTGGAGATCTAAGAGAATAATGAAATTTCAAAGTTGGAAGGGACCTAAGTGGTTACCAATTTTGACCTGTGTACTCTATGTGTTATTCCTAGATCAATTCAAACAACATAAATTCAAAAAATTACATAAAAATGTATTCATTGGACATCTACCATGTGCAGATCTCTGTTCTAGAACTTGAAAAGGATGCTAACTTTTGTGAGATACAATGTGATTATATAATCTGGTACAGGGGTGGAGAACCTGAGGCCTTGAGGCCACATGTGGCCTTCTAGGTCCTTGGGTGTGGCCTTTTGACTGAGTCCAAGATTTATAGAACAAATCCTTTCATTAAAGGGATTTGTTCATTGGCGGTAGAGGGAGTCATTCTAGGCATGAGGACTGAAGAGATATTACAAAGGCATGAAGACAGGAGATGGAATGTCATGCGCTAGTGATAGTAGGAAGGCCAATTTGGCTATACTATAAGAGAGCAATGTACATGGAGGGAATGATGAGTAATAAGGTTGGAAACATAGCTTGGAGTCAGGTTGTAAAGGTCCTTAAACACCAAATAGAGGAGTTTGTATTTGATGCTGGAGGTAGTAGAAGCCGCTATTTATTAAAGAGGGCATTAACATGATCACTTTGGCAGCTGTGTGGCGGTTAGATGGGGAGAGACTTGAGGCAAGAAAGCCAATTAAGAGGCTATTGCCATAGTCCAGAGAGGTGATGAGGGCTGAAGTAGGATGGTGAGTGGTGATGTAGCCAAGAGATGTTTTGGGGCTAAAAAGGACAAGATTTGGCAACTAATGTATGGGATGAGTAAGAGTGAGCAGACAAGAGTAACATCAAGTTTGCAAACCTAGTTAACTGAAGTGTGGTGTTTCCCTTAACAGAAATGGGAAAGTTCAGAGAAGGGGGTTGTTTGGAGGGAAAGATAAAGAATTCCATTCTGAATATGTTGAGTTTGAGATGTTTGTAGCACATCCTTTCCAAAATGTCCAAGTAGTAGGTGATGAAGGATTGAAGTTCAGTGGAGATACCAGGGTTCAACATATAGGTCTTGAGTCATCAGCTTTCAGGTGATCTGTTTTTGTTCTTTTTAAAATTCAGTTTCACTTTATTTTCAGTTCCAAATTCCCCCCCTCTCCCCCCACCCATTGAAAAAAAAAACCCATTACAAATGTGTATAGGCAAGCAAATCAAATTCCCACATTAGCCATGTCCCCCAAAAAGCAAATATGCTTCAATCTGCACTCTGAAGCCATTATCACCTCTCCTTCTGGAGGTGGGTAGCATGTTTTATTATGAGTCTTCTAGATCTAAGATTGGTCATTGTATTGATCAGAGTTCCTAAGTCTTTCAAAATTGTTTGTCTTTACAATATTGTTTTGTTGTTGTTGGGGTTTTTTTTGAGGTAATTGGGGTTAAGTAACTTACCCAGGGTCACACAGCTAGTGTCAAGTATTTGGTCTAAATCCAGATTTGAACTCAGGTCCTCCTGAATTCAGGGCTGGTGCTCTATCCACTATGCCACCTATCTACCCCTTACAATGTTGTTTTTATTGTATAGATTGTTCTCCTGGTTCTGTTGACTTTAGATGATCATACCAGTTCTTTCCAGGTTTCTCTGAAGCCATCCTCTTCATCATTTCTTATAATATTAGCGCATCACCTTCATATGCCATAACTTGTATAGCCATTCCTTAACTGATTGGCACCCCCTCGATTTTCCATTCTTTGCCACCACATAAAGAACTACTATAAATATTTTTGTATGTCTAAGTCCTTTTCTTCTTTCTTTGATCTCATTGGAATGATAATTAAATTCAGGGGAGCTGAAAAGGTCACTAATGGGTGAGTGTAGGAAAGCAAGAGAACTAGGACCACCAGCTGGGGGAAATGATATAATTTGAAGGGCCTTATTCAGTGTTTCATAAGATTTCTCTACCTCTTCATCATCTGCAGCCGGTATTAGTACAATAGCTTCCACTGGGCTCATGATGGTCTCTTTGCAAGCATTTGTCATAAGTGGAAGTATGAGATGACCAAATGTCCCATGAAAGAAAGCCTTCATTGCCTTTGAATGCATGATAAAAATCACCTTTGCTGTCATTTGCCCTTTGTTTTTGAAGACCAATGACATCATGATGAGTGATGTCTTAACTTGTGCATGAACTGATTTAAGTGAGGCAGAGTTGCACCAAGTCATCAGCCTCACTCTCTCTTCCAGAGTCATTGAAGTCCAGTGGCAGGACAAAGTCAGGATAACTGGCAATGGCCTGGGATGCAGTGGATAACCTTGGCCTCTTCAATGTCTGACCAAGCTCTAAGAGCTCCACACCACCTACTCCAGCCAACCTGATGGCCTTGGAACAAATTGTTTTCATCTGCTTGTTCCACTGGGGAAAGTCTTCACATGTTGGGCGTAGGCATACCCCTAACTAACCAATGGGTTTGAGGCCTGTCAGTTATCCTCAACCTGGCTTAACCCCTCTGCCAAAATGGTTTTGCTGGCATGTAGCTGCTGCAAACGCTACAACTTCTTGGAGCTACAGGGGAAAGTTGGATGATAGGTAGATACCACAAGTGAGTCTCAGTGCCTTTATTTGCCTGTGGAAAGGTTATCTCCATGCCACCATGAAACATTGGAGTAAGACTTTGTGGAAGTGCCTAAGAGCTGAACTATATCTTCCAAGCTACATTAAGTAACATAACATATATGCAGGTATCTAAGACACGGCAGTCACATTAGTACTGCATTCAACTAGTATTAGAGCACGGACAAACATAATGCATATATCATAGAATCAACAGCATATAGGACAATATAGCATTATTAAATTCTAATACACCTCAAGACAATATTAAACATGATATTGCATAATTGAGTTGTATAGTGACCAAATCCACAGTGCGCATGCAGAAATGCATTCCATACCTATATTATAACACATGCATGACACTGTATGCTACCATTTATAACAATGTTTAACATGACAAGAGAAGCATTTTCATATCAAACCTCTAAGTTGTATGCATCAGAGTAGCATCTATGGCAGTTACATACAAAGTATAAATGCTGTCCAACAATGAGTATAGCTCAACTACCTGAAGAAGCTTCTTTTTTCTTTCTATAGTGCCATAAGTAAGCTCAGTCACTGGCCTTCTGGACCTGGCACTTCTCTTAGGACATCCTGAGGTTATGAACATCCCAAATTGCCTGTCAGCATCCTCACATCTTCTGGCTCATAGTCCCAATTCTGAGCTAGTATTTCACTCAGGATGATTCTGTTTCCAGGCTCTGGGAGTGGCCTTGATATGCTGCAGGCCTCTACATTAGGGTATTGGGCAAGAAAGTCACTGCCGCTGGTCCAGACCACCTGTTAACACAACCTATTTACCTGAAGTTCCAATGCTTTTTATGTACAACTGAACTGTAGAAAGGCTCTGACCCAGGGATTTAGAGAATAATGCTAAATTCTGAGTCATGGGATCTTAAGTTTAAGTGGTAGAAAAGACCTCAGCGGTCTTCTAGCTCAACCTCTCATTGTAGAAACTGAGGCTCAGGAAGGTTAAATTTACTTTACTGAGGTTATACTCAATGCCAAAGGTGGGAATTAAATCCAGATCTTCTGACTGCAGAAAACCAATGTTCTTTCCTGAGTCTGAATCCCATCTCTGATACTTTCTAGCTCTACCACCACAAACAAATCACTTTACCACCACCCCCACTTTGAGACTCGGTTTCCTCATCTATGAAATGGGAACAACAATGCCCTGAGTAACTAGCTACCTCACTGGGTGTTTATGAGACTTAAATGAGATGTGTCAGAGCATTTTGCAAAACTTGAAGCACTATAGAAATGCTAGCCATTGTTATAGCTGTCAGCAGCATATCCCTTTGGCTATGGCACTGCATGCACAAAAATCATACGTAATAATTTTTTGCTATTTCTTTGTATTTGCACAATACCAAAATCTAACTCTTCATGAAGCCCAGAGAGGCTAGATCACAGCGATAAATAAATCCAAAACCTGTAGTACTTATTCTCAATTACTTAAGTGGCATGGGAGATAGAGTGTTGATCTTGGAGTCAATAAAATTTGAATTCATATGCAGCCTCAGATAGTAGCCGTGGGACCCTGAGCAATTCACGTAATCTCTTTCAGCCTCAGTTTTCTCATCTGTAAAATAGGGATGATAATAATAGCACTTACTCTCAGGGTTGTCATGAGGAACAAAGACAACATGTTTAATCTCTTTACAAACTTTAAAGTGGTATATAAATGCTAGCTATTATTAATTTCAAGATGCATGCCTGTGGCTAAGGAACATATTTCCTTTTCCCTTTTCATTTCTAGGAATGTACTGACAACCAGCTTCATTTCAGAAGAATCTTTGAATCATTTATCTCTTTCACTTCCCTCCCTCTGACAAACCTCCAAACCTCTTCTCGTAATCTACAGAAATGTGTTTGCTAATATTTTTAGACTGTTGTCACTGACCTGTCATGGTATGATAAAGGTAAAATTGGAGCTCCATAAATCCCTGGTAGTAATAAAAAGACTCTCAGGCTTGAACTAGATGGTCTCAAAGGTCCCTTCTAAGGTTCCATGACTCAAATATGTCAAACCAGTCTGTTTTGGAGTGTGGAGGCAGGTCCCAGGACCGTGAAGATGTGAAAGAATGGCTGTCTTTGTATCCTTTGGGGAGTGGTTTTGTATTCTCTTTTTAAAAGTGAGGAGAGCTGTGCCTGGCTGGGTTTATATTTCTCTTTGATAGGTGGGAGGGGAATTCTGGTAGATAGCAAAGGCTCAATGGTGACCTTGCCTACTTGGCAAGCAGGAAAGTTTCATCAAGTGAGAGCAGAGGACTCAGAGTAGAAGCGTGAAAAAGACTTATAGGGGCAATGATGAAAGCAAGACATGATAACCTGCTAAGGAGAGCAGGTTGTCAAAAAGCCCAGGTATATGGAAATCGATTGAATGAATCAATTTCCATAGCATAGGGAACAAGAGAAGAAGCAACTGTCTTTCTCAACCCTGCAATTTGTAAAGATAAAGCCAGAAATTTAGTTTTATTTTAAATTTATGGAATAAAACAAACATTTCCATAACATAGTATAATGAAAAAGATGATTGCACATGAAACCACAATTCTATTATGTACAACTTGCTATTTCTTTTAAATATGTAATAAAGTTATATAAATTTCCTTTTTTCTTCCCTCCCTTAGAGATGGCTAGAAACAAATAGGTGTGTATGTAAAATTATTCTATACATACTTCTATTTATCAGTTCTCTGGATGCAGATAGCATCTTTCTTCATATGTCTTTTATAGTTAATTTGGAGATTTAGAATAGTCATTGTATACAACAGAACATTGTATAGAATGTTCTCTTGGTTCTGCCCATTTCACTCTTCATTATTTAGTCCAAATCTTTCCAAGTTTTTCTAAGATCATCAAGCTCATCATTTCTCATAGCACAGTAGAGTAATAGCATGGAATCATGCTACCCCAATTTCACACTGCTCTGAGATAGAAGTCACTGTAGTCAAGACACAGTATGAAGAACAAAGTGAGAAATGGCCAGAACAAAGGGAAATCTCCTGATTGGCTAAGACTAAGTCTGCAATTGTAGAACGAATCAATGATCTCAGATCCATACAAAGGTGCAGGTGGGACATTTCATTTTGGCATGGAGTATTATGGGATGAGAAGAATATTTTGTTCATCTATTACTGGGATAGAAGAAAATGGGTGGCTATGAGGCCTGGGAAGTTATAGTAAGAGAGAATAGCTTAAAATTTAAGTTCATCCCTGCAGGAACTAGGTATCTTTTATTCATACTTGTAATTACCTTTCCTCTGTGTGAGGTATTTACAAATTCCTGATTTTGTATATACAGTTATCCCTTCCACACTGTGACTTTCCCCATTGGTTTAGATGTACTGCGAGTGAGTATAAGAAATTAAATGGGAATTTTGGGGAAGTTTTGTAGAAACCACAGACAGCACAGAGC
This sequence comes from Phascolarctos cinereus, assembly GCF_003287225.1. Taxonomy (NCBI): domain Eukaryota; kingdom Metazoa; phylum Chordata; class Mammalia; order Diprotodontia; family Phascolarctidae; genus Phascolarctos; species Phascolarctos cinereus. The sequence continues at coordinate 631,857,207 of NW_027555847.1, read as the reverse complement.
CTATGACCAAATATTTAACCCAAACTTTACAATAAAGTACTGTAAACACCCCAGAAAAGAAAAGAAAAAATAAAATTCAGATTTCTCTGGTACAAAGGGAGGGCCAAAAAATTTTACGTGGGTTTTTCAGATTGTGGGTGGGGCATTACACTACTAACCTGTGGAAGCTCTCTAACTGTAGTCTCTTTTTTTCTTATGAGTAAACCATATAAAATCCCATTCTCAGTGCCTAATTGAGGAGAAACAAGAAAAAAAGGGAATGAGAAAGCAGACAGGTGCTAGACTAGGTAACTAGTTAGGGCAGCAATGTCAGAAGGAGGGTAGAACGTCAGGAATCTGGTGGAGCATATTTCTGAAACCTGGGAAGGAAACAAAGTTTAGGAGGGAACTCCTAGGGTTCAGATAGTTCTTTGTCTCAAGCTTTAACTCAGTGTTCAGTGAAGAAATCAGGAAAAGCCCCGAGGCCTAGGGCGCTGGACTAGATCAAAATATAAAAGCAGAAGGTGCTTTAGGAATTCAGATTTGAGGAGGCCAAAGGTTCAAAGCTGGATCCTTCCTATATAGCTGCCACAGGCTTAGCTGTTTTAATAGTACCATCCAAAGGACAAGAAACTCAGGGAAGTATGGAAGAATCTTTTATAGAGGAATGTAAGGAATTGGAAAAAAGAAAATTTCCTGGGTACAGTATCAATGTTTTTAAACGTTGGAAAGGTTTCATGTGGAAAACAAAGTTCTCTTAGTCAGTGTGGCTCCAGTGGGGAAAACCAGAGTATAGTGGAGGGAGGAAGACTGGTAGATGTCAGCTCATTCTAAAGAATTTCCCAAAAATTAGAGCTACTGAGCTATCCCAAAATGGGAATTGGTAACCTTGTTAGATAGAAAGATGTTCAAGAAAAGTTTAGATGATTGAATAACTCCCTCATCAATTAACTAAAGTGGGGATTGCAGGGCATTGGACAGGACATCATCTAAGGACCCTTCCAGTTCTAAGGATGAAGAGAACCTTCTCCATAATCCATAGTGTGAACCCCAACTCTATGTTGTTGGGGAATAATATATGTTTCTAACACTTTGTGGGCTGGGATGAGTCCTAAAAGGGTTAAGCCTTTTCTTGACTATGCAGTTATCCTTTCCACATCACAGCTTTCCCCATTGTCGTTTCAACATATCACAGGTCAGCGTAAGAAATTAAATGGGAATTTTGGGGAAGTTTTGTGGAAGCTGCAGATGACACACAAAGGCCAACAGACAACAGAGAGCCTATGACCAAATACTTAACCCAAATTTTTCAGTAAGATAAAGTAAGCACCTCATAAAATAAAAAGAAAAAATTCAGACTTCTTCTCTAGTATAAAGGGAGGACCAAAAAATTGTACCCATATTTTCAAGATCTCAGGGGCACTGGACCACCAACCCCCATACAATGGGGAAGGGATAACTGTATCCTTTCCCCAGTTTGCTGCCAGCAGTGGTTAATTGTTTCTACTTATGAGTCAATCCCTTAAGGACAGTACGGGAATATCTCAATTCCTAACTCCTAGGAATAAAGGAATTAGGCATTATTAGAAATATATAATATTATTGGGAATATAACTCAAAGTCCTAATGATTTTTACTACCTTTCTTGAAGTGGGGATGTTTTGACACTTTTCTCTCCTTACTGTTTTCCTGCATCTAAAGGTAAAATAAGGGAGGAACTTATAATTAAAAGCAAAACACCCCAAATTCAAAACTGCTTCATTAATGTAAAATGCAAGCCTTTTGAGAAAAGAGATCGTTTTTCTTTTTCTTCTTTTCTTTGTGCCTAAACAGTGCATATACACAGTAGGCGCTCAATATTCATTGAATTTTTTAATGAAGAAGCAGTCTGGGTGCTAAATTCAATGCAATTCAATAAATATTTAATATGTAGCTACCATATGCAGATGCTAAGGATACAAAAATGAAAAGACACAGTTTCTGCCCTCAAGGAGTTTAAAATCTACCAGAATATTTTACTCATTGTCTATTAGAATGTAAATTCCAAAGAAGAAGCCCACCAAAGAGGTTCTGTCTGCAATAGCATGTTGGCCTTTTAGTCATTGATTTTCTTTTCCAAAACCTATTTCTTTTTCCCATTGGTCCCTCTAACAAGAATGCAATTTTGATGCTCAGAGAAAAGTTTTCCCTCACAACAGTACTAAGTAAGGCAATCAATATGACTTTAATACCACATCTCCCCTGATACATAATTGAATTTGTACATCGAAGAACTCAGCACCAAAGTTCAATTGTTTGCAACAGAGTGCCAATTTGCTCCCCATCAGGGCCTTGTACTTATTCAGATGGAAAGTCTAACCATGGCTTACAAAATTATTCCCAGTATATGCCCAATATGCAAGTTAATGGCACACTGAGGACTCGCTGTTCTCTCTGCTCTTTAGAGCAGTTGTTTATAGATTCCAAATACAGGGGATGTCAAGGGAATCTTTCTTCAAGCCCCAAAGGCAGGGGCCCTATTGGGTATGTTCCTGAGCTCCTGGATCATGGGATACATGAGTGAGATAGATTCAAAATGCATTATAGCCAAGAAACAGCCCTAAGCATCAATCATCCTGACATACACAGTAAGGAGCACAACCAACATGGCCATCTTTGAATGAAGATAAAATATATACACATGTAATACTTAATTGAAAAAGTGGTCAGGATGTCCACCAACTATCAAGAGAAACTCAATCTGTTTCAATTCCATTCCACAAGCATGTATTAAGTACCTATGGTGTGAAAGTCACTATACTAGGTGCTAGAGAGACAAGGAAATATAATACATATTCCCCTCCCAACCGTATTTCTTAGCTTCTGAATTCCAAAACCATGCCTCTGCCACTGTCCCATGTTCAGTGCCTGAAGCCTCTACACCAGAACATGCAGCTATGTCTACCACCTTTTCAATTTGGACTATTCCTCTGTAAGACCCACATCTCCCCTGGTGATTTCTTCCTGGGGTCTCCATTTGGTGGAGGGGCCCTGGCTGGCTTTCATTCCTCTCTCAAACCTGTTTCAGGCTTCCGGACATCATAGCCACATCCCCTTCATTCATCCATGCCCTTTCCCCCTAATTTTTAACTCCCTCTCACGAATTGCCTTCCCCCCAGCTCCCGTTAGAATGTAAGATCCTTGAGGACAGGGACTATCTTTTTGCTTACATTTCTATTTCCAGTACTTTTAGCACAGTACCTGGCACACAGTAAGTGTTTAAGTAATACTTGTTTCCTTTTTTCTTTTCTGCCCTCAAGGAGCTTATAATCTAATGCCAGAGAGACGAGGGGGAGTGTTGGAAAGGTGATGAGCGCACTAATAATTATCATATAGGAAGAGCGAGATACATACAAAGAGAATGTCAAAATACTCTCACATAAAGATAAATATTTATATAGTGCTTTGCAGCTCATCTCATTGGATCCTCACAATAATCCTATCAAGTAGGTTTTATTATTATCCCAATTTTACAGGTGAGAAAACTGAGGCTGAGAGTGGTTATGAGACTTATCCAAGAGTCACATAGCTAGTAAGTCTAAGGCAGAATTCAAAATCAGATCTTCCTGATTCCAGATCTCACACCATATCCTCTGCACTACCTAGCTGCCTGGTGTGGTAAGGAAAGGCTTCAAGGTGTAGCTGGCATCTGGTTTGGTCTTAGAAAGAAGCAGGGTCTTCAAAAGACAAAGGGAGGTGAGGGGAGGCATCTGTTTCAGGAATTGAAAACATTGTGACTCAAGTTCAGTTCAGTTGTTTTTCAATTGTGTCTGACTCTTCATGACCTCATTTGGGGTTTTGTTGGCAAAGATACTGGAGTGGTTTGCCATTTCCTTCTGCAGCTCATTTTACAGGTGAGGAAACTGAGGCAAACAGGATTAAGTGACTTGCCCCAGGTCACACAGCTAGTGTCTGAGGTGGGATTTGAACTCAAGATGAGTCTTTCTGGTTCCAGGCCAGGTACTTTATGCACTACGTGGCCTAGATGCCCTGTGATGCAAGGCATAGAGGTAAAAGAAGGCAGAATGAAGACAGCAGGTGCAGTCTGCCTATTTAACTGGAACATAGACTATGTGAAAGGGGGTAGGGTGAGATAAGGCCAGAAAGATAGGCAGGAATCAGATCATCTTCTAGAGCCTTGAATGCCAGGACCAGCAAAAGGAAACATTTATATAGTACCTTACTGTGTGCCAGTACTACACTAAGAACTTTACAAATATCTCGTTTTATTTTCACAATGACCCCGTTTGGTCGGTGTGCCTCTCCAGAAGTCGTCCCTGGGAACCACAGAGAGGCAGATTTGTACTGGAAAAAAAAGAAACTGTTTCTTCACAAGTGGAAACGGTCAAAGTGGAACGGGCTGCCTTGGGAAGCAGTGAGATTCTTGTAAGTGTTATGGAGACAATTCTGGCTCGGGTGTGGGTTCGATTCAATTCAGTGTGTATTGATTAGATCCATATTCTGTGCAAGACACTCTGCCAGACTAGATGGCCTCCGTGATCCCTTCCACTCGGAGCATCTCTGATCTTCTGAACCTATTATCTTTTCCCCAGGATCTAGCTCTTCTTCCAGGCTTCTCTATTAGCAACATCACAATTCTCCCAGGCTCCCAGACTAGAAAACTTAATATCATCTTGGACTCATCTTTCTCCCTTCACATCCAATCAATTATCAAATTCTATCAGTCTAGCACTATTCAGTTTAATTCAACAAACTTTTCCTAACCATTGGGGAAGTCAATATATTGTGTGCTAGGAATACAAAGATGAAACATTGCATTGTCCCTAACTCAAGAACATTACAGTCTACATGGCGAGTGGGAAATGTGACATGCACGGATTAATGATAATAATAAATAGCATTTATTATTGCTTCAGTGCTTTAAAGTTTACAAGACATTGTACAAATATTATTTCATTTTATCCTCACAACAACCCTGAGAGGGAGGTGCTGTTGTTATCCCCATTTTACAGATAAGGAAACTGAGGGAGGCAGAGGTCAAGTGACTTGCCCAGGTTCACACAGTTCTCCGAGGCCAGATTTGAAATATAATCAAGAGATCTAGAAAAAATGCTCTAGGAATATTTTCAGAAGGAAAGAACACATTTAGAAACGAAAAGGGAGCACCATGGAGCTCCAGTAGAGTAAACAATACCCCTAATGTCTCTCTGCACTTTGACCTTGTCAGACTCCATCCTCAGTATTGTGTTCAGTTCTGGGCATGACAGTTTTGGAAGGACATTGCTAAACAAGAGTGTTTCCAGTGGAAAGTGATGAAATTGTGAATAGCCTCACATTCCTGCTGTGTGTTTTAGTTGAACGAACAGGGAATATTTAGTCTTAAGAAGAGAAGACTTGAAGAGGTGCAAAGAGGTAGGACAGGACATGATAATCATGTTAAAGTTTCAAAAGGCCTGTCAACCAGAAGACTTGTTCTTCCTGGAACAAAGAGCAATGAGTGCAAATTGAGTTTTAAACTCCTTGTTAAGGTAAGAGTCTGCTTCCAATGTGGAGAGTGTACTGTCCCAAGCTTCAGGGGTTTGTATAGCTGTTTTCGGAGATACTTGTAGGGACCTGTAAATTTTCAGTTCTTCCAAGGTGGTATGATAAGGCGTGAGGTGTTTACTCCTTTCTTGGTCTGTGCCCTTGTCTATTAGTGACCACAAGTACTCCTTTCTGTCCTGTAACTGTGAGGAGGAGTTCCTCTCACAGCCACTACGAGCTCCACCAAGCCAGCACTCCTCCTCACCCCCAGACCACCGCCCAGAACTGTGACCCAGATCCAAGCATGGGAAAAGCAAGAGATTCCTGCCTCAGCACTGGCAAAGAGATCCCTGCAGTCCCTTTCTGATCAGCCACTGGATTCCCCCTCAGTCTGTGGGCCAGAAGCTCAGGAGGCAGCTGCCCCCACAGGGCCGTGCTCTCAGGGAACTGGATCTGAGACCCCATGTTCCTCTCTCAGCACCACAGAAACAGACTTTTCCCACTGACCTTCTAAGTTGTGTTTGGCATTTGTGGATTGAGGAGTCTGGAAACTGCCACAGCTGCCCACGATTCAGTCCTCTGAGGCCTGCTCCAGGTTCGCTGCGGCCTGCGCCCCCATGCCACACTGCGCTCCTCTCACAGCCCAGCACGATATACCTTTCTGATCAATCATCCAGGTTGTCTTGGGCTGGAAATTTGCTTCACTCTGTCTTTTTGTGGGTTCTGCTGCTTTAGAATTTGTTTAGAGCCATTTTTTGTAGTTATTTGGAGGGGTTTGGGGAAGAGCTCAAGCAAGTCACTGCTTTCACTCTGCCATCTTGGCTCCACCCCATGAGTGCAAATTGAAAAAACAAAAAAGACGTATTTAGGTTTGATGTCAAAAAACACTCCCTAAGAATTACAGCTGTCAAAAAATGGAATCATGTGGTTGTTTTCTTTTGGCCTGTTTCTTCTTCACAACATGTCTAATATGGAAATATGTTTTACATGATTGCACATACACAACCTATATCGAATTTTTTATCATCTTAGGGAGGAAATAGGGAGGGAAATGGTTTGGAATTCATTTTTTTAAATGAACGTTAAAAATTGTCTTTACATGTAATTGATAAAAAAAATACTGAGGGAGGAAGAAATGGAATCAATTGCCTTGGAAGGTAGTGGGTTCTCCCTTGATGGAGGTCTTCAATGAAAGCTGGACGACCTCTTGTCAGTTATATTGTAGAGGGCCCTGGTGAGTTGGACTAGGAAGAATCTTGGCTCCTTTCCACCTCTGAAATTCTGTAACTCTACGATGCTCAACCCCTTCTTGTGGTGACTTCACACTCCCAATCCACCCTTGGAGACTCTTCTCCTTTAAAAACTGAGCCTGTAAGTCTAGTCTACTCTTGGACTCCACAAGTACAATGACTGCTAGGAAATTATCAGATTGGAGCCAACCCAAAGCAAAATCGAGACCATTGACAAAGTTTGGCAGAGAAACATGGAATGTTAGAGCTGGAAGAGGCATTGAGGGTACCACCTAACATTAACTCCTTATTGTACAGATGAAGTAACAGAGGTCCAGAGACCTGCTCAAGGTCTTCAGCATCAGTATTCCCACCTCTTTGTCATCAATCACTGCTCTCCTGACCCTCCTGGATCCAAATATTTATCCCAAGGTCCCATCTGCTCCATGAGTAGTCCTAGCACTACCATTTATTGAGATTGGGAAATAAATCACATCCAGGCCAGCTCTCCTTCAGTGGCTCCCCCATGCTCCTTGCTTCCAGGTCATAAAATCAGGATTTAGAACTAGAAAGTCACTTAAAAGCCATCAAGTCTAATCCACTCCTTTTACAAATGAGGAAACTAAGGTTCAGGGAGGTAATGGTCACGTAGGTGATTTGAATACAGATCCTCTTACTGAAAAATCAGTATTCTTTATACCGCACCATGTTATCATAAGTGAACAATCTGTATCTGAGACACTTTAGGGGAGGGAGAAGGGATTTTTCATTGATTCTGTTATGAGTTTGTAAATAAAACTTTTCTTGAGTTTCGTGGGAAAAAAGTATCCTACAAATCTTAAAGTACTATGAATGCAGCTATTATTGATAATGATGATGATGGGATGAATCAATAAGACCAAAAGGTGAGGAGAGCTCCAGAATGATAGGTAAGAGAAAAAGGCCTTTGGACTTGGCAATTAAGAAGTTACTGGTGACCTTGGAACTCTACAAATTTTCCAGTTGCAGTCAAAAGACAATGGAAGCCAAATTTGGGAAGAGAGGAAGAAGGGAGATGGAAAATGAAGGGGAAATAAGTAATCAGTCCCATTTAGCTTGAGAATATTCCTTTATGTCTCCTTTAAAATGAAGCCATTTTTCAAAGTCCTGAAGCAAGGGAATGAATCACTAGCAGCTGCCTGCTTTCAAGGTAGAGGTTGGAAGGGGAAGCAGATCAATGATTATTATTCTATCTAGAAACCTTTTGTCATGAAGAGGCCATGATGGAGTATAGCCTCCAACTGACAAACAAGCCTGTCATGACATTAACCATAATAGATACTTTATGAGTACAGCTAAAGTCTCCTCTGGTTCTCCAAGACATTCAGTCCAATTCCAGCTAGGCAGGGGCCATGAAGAGTCCTCTAAAGAAAGGTCTTTGGCCGGATGGATTTCTCGGCATGCAGGTGTTCCACTTCAAATGCAAAAGTATTATCATTAACAGACCTAAGCCTGGAAAGGATCTTAGATGACATGTTGTCCAACCTTTTCATTTTATAGATAAGGAACCTGGGGCCCAAAATAGGAAGAACACAAGGAGCATGCGGTTCAGTGAAAGCCCCTCGTCATAGCCCTGGTGTCAGAGAGAATACTAATGCTAATGCTAATACTAATATTAGTATCAAGAACTAGCATTAATGCAGTGCTTTGAGGTTTGCAAAGAGCTTTATAAAATTTATCTCATTTGACCCTTACAACAACTCTGGGAGGTAGATGCTATTATTATCATCCTCATTTTACAGATAAGGAAACTGAGGTAGACAGAGATTAAGTGACTTACCCAGGGTCACACAGCCAGAAGTATCTGAGGCAGGATTTAAACTCAGATGTTAAGTGACTTGCCCAAGGTCACATGGTGATTGAATAGCAGACACAGGGTTTATTTCTTCCAACTCCAAATGCAACACTCTTTTCTACTACTCCATGATGTGTTCCCCTCCCCACCCCCCATTCCACAACTACTATCCCACATTTATAATGTGCTTTCATCACAACAACCCAATGAGAATTACAACAACCCAAGGGAATACAAGCATGATTACCTCACTTTAGAGATGAGGAAACAGAGTCAAAGAGGTGGAATAACTCATTCAGGGTCACATAGCCAGTGAGTATCTGATCCAGGACCTGAACCTTGGTCTTCTGAGAGTCAGCATAGCACAATGGATAGAATGCTGGAAATGAGGTCAAGAAGACCTGAGCTCAAATTCTGCTTTGGGCACTTATTAGCTGTGGGACCCTGAGCAAATCATTGAAGCTCCTGAGCCCATTCCTCTGCTTACAAAATGGGAAGAATAATAATAATGAAATCTGCCTCCTGGGAGGATGAATGAAGTTCCAATGAGATTTCATATCTCATATTTCATATGTAAATATCCTGCCTTATGCCCCAACACCCTGCCCCAGGAGCATGCAAACTTCTTAATGACAAAGTGTATTTTCACTTCTTTCTTTGTATCCCCAGTGACTAAGAACATTTGGGGTCTGGAACTGATTTAACTGTTTAAGGAACTCTCCAGGAGGAAATTCCCTCTACCAATGCAGACAGGCAATCATTCTATAACTTCTTGTCTTCAGGAGTCACCCTGGGCATTTTAAGTGAATAGTCCAGATATACGCAGGCGTTAAGTGTCAAAGGTAGAACTTGAACCCAGATTTTCTTGGATTTGAAGCTGGTTCTGGATGCCCCATGCCATAATGTCTATTGCATTTTAGGTGTTTAATAAATGTTTATTGAATTAAGTAAATATATTATTATTTTGACTTCTAGTCTAGTGGTATGCCATATTAAAAGGCAGCTAAGTGGCACAGTAGATAGAGTGCCAGGCCTGGAGTCAGGAAGACTCATCTTCATGAGTTCAAACCTGACCTCAGACATTTACTGGCTGTGTGGCCCTGGACAAGTCACTTTATCCTCTTTGCTCAGTTTCCTCATCTGTAAAAGGAGCTAGAGAAGGAAATGGCAAAGCACTCCAGTATCTTTGCCAAGAAAACTCCAAAGAAATCATGAAGAGTAGAACATGACTGAAACCAGTTAATAACAATCACAACAACCACAAATACCACACTATGCCATACTGTCTCAGTTGACTTCTCTTGAATGAAAAGATTTAAAAAGTATAGGACAAGACCAATTCCTGGCCATATTGTGGGAAACAGTATACAGCTCCCTCATTACAAAGTTACTTGTTACAGGCATTTAGGGAGCAGGATAGGCCATGTGTCTAAGTGAAGTTGGTAACACTCCCGGAGTGGTATGATCAGAACTCCATCAATTCAGAGGTAAACCTTAGAGGCCACCTCATCCAATGCTCCCATTTTACAGATGAGGAAACAAAGGCCCAGAAAGGAGAAGCAACTGACCCAAGATGACATACATAGTGTCAGAACAAGAATGAGAACTCAAGTCCTCTGACCTCAAATCTAGTGTCTTTCTCTTGTTCAAAAATTGTTTCTCTTCACCTAAATTCAGTCATTAGAGACCGATTCTCCAAATGAAAGAATTACCTGAAAATGAAAAATCTCTCAGGATGCCTTTTCTGATGTCCACAAGAGAAAACAATCTTTTCTTCCTCAAGCTTTACAATAAAATGTTCTAGGTCTCACAGTTGGCCAGTAGCAGAGCCTAGATTAGAATCCAACTCTAATTGGAACAGACAGGCTCCCTTGTATTTCTCACTGCATTAAGTACTGAAGGTTCTGATCACAAAGCCCTCCTTGCTCCCTCTCACTGTCATGTTGTTGTGCAGTCTGAGTTTTTCAAGGATGCTTTAAAACTCATTGACAATATTAAAATTCTGCCACCAGGTGGCGGGAGATCCAGTTTGTACTGCCTGCCCTGGGCCCATCAAGCTTGGAGAAATCAGGGATTTTAAGTTTTCCACTACACTTTGAACAAAAATATGTCTGCTTATTAAAAATAGTTCAACTGAATGAATGTTAAAGAAAACTAATAATAACTCACATTCTTATGTCACTTTACATTAGTTCATGAAGGAGCTGGGATTTTGTCACCAAAATCCAGACCTACAAAGAGAAGGAAGGAAAGAAGGAAACAAACATTTATTAAACACCTATTATATGCTTTACAAATAGCATCTCTCTTGATTCTCACAACAACCCTGTGAGATAAATGTTATTATTATTGCCCCCCTTTTATAGATATGGAAACTAAGATGGTCAGAGGTTAAGTGACTTGCCCAGCATCACACAGCTAGTGTTTGAGTCAAGATTTGAACTCATGGCTTCCTGACTTCTGACTCAGCATTTTACTAGGACTCATTCACTGAACCACCTGACTGCCTCTGGAGGGAAACATGTCATCAACAAAATACATAAGTAAAAATGTAAAAGGTGGTCTGATCAAATGGCAAGACAGATAGATGACTGATGGATATCCCACATGCTTCTCTGTCATTGTTGCAATATTAAAACAAAGCAAGGAGAGCCCTCGCACATTAGGTGACCCTCTGTATCAAATTTATGGGATGACATACATAGGAGTCATACAAGATGGGCAGGTATAGATGGGTTGTGATCACAACCCTATTTGAATATTTGAGTATTAAAAAAACACTTTGCTTTGAAACTCTCCCCACTAATTCAGATTGTAATAATTGATGTCTCAATAAATAAATCCTAAGGAATTGTCTGGGGAAAAAAATGAAGAGACTTACACAGGGTCACATGACTAGTGAGTTTCAGAGGCCAAATTTGAACCCAGGTCTTTCTGTCTCCTAACCCATCCTGATACATCATATATAAAGCATTTTAAAATTTATATAAATCATTTTTTAAGCACAACCCTATGAGAAGCTGTGCAAATAAAAACTCACGTTTCCATAGACTTTTAGATTTATAAATTGCTTTTCTTACACAAACTTGGTGTTAATTTGAGCTCCTTGAAGGCAGAGACTGTCTTTTGCCCTTTTTTGGGGGGGGCAGTATCCCTAGTACTTAGTACATTACCTGGCACATAGTCGGTACTTAATAAATGTTTGTTGAGTGACTATAAATATAATAATCTCCTATTTTACAGATGAGAAAACTGAGGCACTGAAAGGTCAAATGACTTGCCCTTGGTCACATAGTATCTGAGACAGGATAACTGAAGAGCTTTAAAGTTTCCAAAGTAATCCATTACATTATCTCTTCCCACCCTCACACACTTGTGAGATAGGTACTATAAGGACTATCATTGTCTCCATTTTAAAGATGAGAGATCTGAGCTCAGAGAATCTAAGTGACCAGCCCAAAGTCACAAAACTAGTAAGCATTAGAGTGGAATTTGAAAACAGAGCTTTCTATCTTCAAGACCTGTCTGAAAACATTAGTACAGTTCCAGGGTATCTCTCAATAAAAGCATTCATATAACAAACAATAAATCACGTGAATTTCAAATATCATGTGAATATCAAATGTTTGGTATTTCATACACTAGTCATCTTGATGATCATGACTGACCAATGAGGTCTCACTACCAAAAATAAATGACTCATTCACAATAGTAATAGCTAACATTTATACACCACTTTAAAGTTTGAAAAGCCCTTTACATACATTATCTCACTTGAGTATCTCAACAACCATGTGAGGAAGATTCTTTAGGTATGATCATCCCTTTTCTGGATAAGGAAACTAAGGCTCAAATAAGAGAAAAGACTTTCCCAAAATCACCCAGCTCGCAAGTGTAAGAGGCAGAATTAGAATTAAGATCGTGTCTTCCTGACTCCAGGTCCAGTAAGCTATCAACCATGCAGTTTTCCATCCTAAATTTGTCACAACTATTTTTCTATTATTTCATCCCAAGCATTAGAGGCAGCTAGTTGGCAGAATGAAGAATGTGATAGACTTGGGAGTCAAGAAGACCTGAGTCCACAGACACTAACTTCAACTATATGTGTGTGTGTGCGTGTGCGTGTGTGTGTGTGTGTGTGTGTGTGTGTGCGTATGTAACATATGTAAGTACTAATATGTATGTAAGCCCTTGGAATGTATATTATATATGTGTGCATATGTGTGTAGTAGTGTATGTCATATTAACATATATGATATATGTGTATATATATGTATGTATGTGTTAGTATATATTATATATTGTGAAAGAAAACACAATTTTAAAAGGTTTTTTTTAGGCAATTAGAGTTAAGTGACTTGCCCAGGGTCACACAGCTAGTAAGTGTCAAGTGGTTGGTCTGAGGCTGGATTTGAACTCAGGTCCTCCTGACTTCAGGGCCAGTGCTCTATCCACTGTGCCACCTAGCTGCCCCAAAAAGTTTTTTTAAAAGCATGTTTCAATGACCAACACATGGCTAGCTCAACATTAGGAAAAGTATCAGTATAATTGACCATATCAAAAACAAAACCAAAAAAATCATATGATTATTTCAATAGGTGCAGAAAAATCTTTTGACAAACTACAATACCCATTCCTATTAAAAACATTTGAGAGCATAGGAATAAATGGAGCTTTTCTTAAAATGATAAGTAGCATCTATCTAAAATATGGGTGGGGAACCTGAGACCTAGAGGACACATGTGGCCCTATAGCTCCTCAAATGTGGCCCTTTGATTGAATCCAAACTTCACAGAACAAATCCCTTAATAAAAGAATTTGTTCTGTAAGACCTGGACTCAGTCAAAAGGCCCCACCCAAGGACTTAGAAGGCCACAGTTTCCCCACCCCTGCTCTAAAACCATCAGTAAGCATTATCTACAATGTGTATAAGCTAAGAAGCCTTCCCAGCAACATCGGGGTGAAGCAAGGAGTCCCATTATCGCCACTTTTATTCAATATTCAATTAGCTTTAGGGGCAGCTAGGTGGCACAGTGGATAGAGCACCAGCCCTAAAGTCAGGAGGACCTGAATTCAAATCTGGCCTCAGACCAAACACTTGACACTTACTAGCTGTGTAACCCTGGGCAAGTCGCTTAACTCCAATCACCTAAAAATTTAAAAAAAAAAAAGAATAAAAAAAAGAAATGTTAGCTTTAGCAATAAGAAATTGAAGGAATTAGAATAAGCATTGAGGAAACCTCTACTTAGAGAATCAACTAAAAATGTGAATGTAAATAACAATTTTTCTGTTTTGATCATAAACCCTGAGTGTCTTCTCCTCCTACATTGACTTTTTTTTATGAGGTAATAGAGGCCATTACCTGCCTCATTTCTTACTTAGCCTATTCACTCAATGGGCATTGCCTCAGTCAAACTGAGACCTGTTAAAGACCTTAGCTTAAAAAGGCCAAGGTCTCCCACTGCATCCAGGGCCATCTCCAGTCATCCTGATCTATATCTTGCTTTGCTATTGGACCCACATGGCTCCAAAGGAGAAAGTAACACTGGTGACTTTGCACAGCCTTTCCTCACTTAAATCTAATTCACTTGCATGTCATGCCATCACCTTCCTGATGTCACGATTCTCTTCGAGAATGAAGGACAAACAACAATGATATACTAACAAATATCTATCCCTAGCACTTAGTATATAATTATTCTATTTATATAATTTGTATAATATAATTTATTATATGTAATTATGTAGAATATAATTCTATACAGAAATATTATACTACATACTATTATATAACATATCACGTTATATAATAATATTAGCATATAATATATGCATACTCTCCACTGTGTGCCAACTGGCTGTCTCTAATGCTTGGGATGAAATAATAGAAAAATAATTATGATACAACTTGAGAGGCAGGACTGCATGGTTGATAGCATACTGGACCTGGAGTCAGGAAGACAAGACCTGAATTTAACTTCTCTCTCAATAAATAGCACCTCTGTCACAGGGTTATATGGGGATCACTTGAGATGGCCTGAGTAAAGAAAAAGCTTTGCAGACCTTGAAAGCACTATATAAATGCTAGCTATTACAAATATTGTTATCCTCATTTTCTAGCTGAGGAAACTGAGACCCAGAGAACTGAGGGGTCCATCATTTCCTTTAGCTGCAAAAAAAAAAGGAGCTGGGGGTGGAATACATAATCTTTAATGTTCTACCTCCAACCTTCTTAACTATTTATTCTTAGAGGTTTCCATTGTTCCTCTGGCAGCTCATCTTGGCTTTTATCTTTATAATCTCTTGATAGAATGCCAACTCTTTCAAGTCACCCTGTATTTTAACTTGGCATCAAAATCTTACTTTCTACTATTTTTCTGCCTAAGCTAAGGATTCTTTAGTTTTAAGAACCATTCTGTGTCTGTCCTCTTTCTGAAAAAGTTTCTCCATTGGATTTCAGCTCTAATTGGCTATCTCTGCCCCTCAGCCTCCTTCCATAAGGGCAAAGGAGAAAGACCCATAGGGTCTCTCTGCATCCTATCCTGCCAAAACCTGGAGGCAGTTACTGTGTATGCTGCCACAACCCTCTATGAGACTATTTTGACCCATGAAGACAGGGACTATGTCTGATTTAAAAGCTGTAGTTTGGGAAAGTGGAGCCAAGACGGCAGAGTAAAAGCAAAGATTTGCCTACGCTCTCCCCCAAACCTCTCCAAATACCTTTAAATGATGACTCTAAACAAGTTCTAGAGTGGCAGAACCCATAACAAGACAGAGTGAAACAATTTTCCAGCCCGAAACAACTTAGAAGGTTGGCAGGAAACATCTGTTGAGCCAGGGTGAGAGAGGAGCACAGACCAGGCCCCAGCAAACCAGGAGCAGGCCTTGGGAGCCAATGAATCAGCAGCAGTAGTAGCTGCTTCCTGGAACTTTCAGCCCACAGGCAATAAGGGGATCAGACAATGGGTCAGAAGGAGATTGACAGGGGTCCCTTCCTTGGCACCAGGGGCAGGACTCTGTTGCATTGCTGGCACTTGGATTTGAGTCACAGTCCTGGTCTTAGTCTCAGTACAAGGAAGAGCACTAGCACAGCAGAGTTTGAGGAAGCAGGGAGCAGGGACCCTAGTCATAGTTCCAAGGTAGAAAAGAACCCTTGTAGATACTCACAAACCAGTGCAGTACAGGAGGCAGTAAACACAACTTTCCCTTGAATCAGGAGTGGGGAACCTGTGGCCTCAAGTCCACATGTGGCCTTCTAGGTCCTTGGGTGAAGACTTTTGTCTGAGACCAAGTTTTACAGAACAAATCCTTCTGTTAAAGGGATCTGTTCTGTGAAGTTTGGATTCAGTCAAAGGGCTGCACTTGAGGACCTAGAGGGCCCCATGTGGCCTTGAGGCTGTAGATTCCCCACCTCTGCTTGGATCATACCACCTTGTAAGCTATAAAAACTTACAGGTCCCCAGAATTACTTCTGAAAACAACTACACAAAAAACCTGAAGCTTGGGACAGTGCCCCTTTCACTTGGAAAGCAGAGCCCCACTTTAGCATACAGTTAAAAGTCAAGAAATAGACTGGAAAATGAGCAAACAACAGAAAAATTCTGACCATAGAAAATTACTATGATGACAAGAAAGATCAAAATAAACATTCAGAAGAAAACAAAGTCAAAATTCCTGCATCCAAAACCTCAAAGAAAAATGTGAATTAGTCTCAGGCCAGGGAAGAGCTCAAAAAGGATTGTTTTAAATCAAGTAAGAGAGGTAGAGGAAAAAACTGGGAAGAGAAATGACAGTGAAGCAAGAAAATCATGAAAAAAGAGTCAATGGCTTGGTAAACGAGGCACAAAAAAAGTACTGAAGAAAATAACACTCTAAAAAAGACTAGGACAAACGCTAAAAGAGGCCCAAAAATTGAATGAAGATAAGAATGCCTTGAAAAGCAGAATTGGTCAAATGGAAAAAGACATACAAAAATTCCCCGAAGAGAACTCCTTTAAAAGTAGAATTGGCCAAATGGAAAAAGAGGTACAAAAGCTCACTGAAGAAAATAATCCCTTAAGTCACTTAACCCCAACTGCCTAAAAAAAAAAAAGAAAAAAAAAAATTATCGAGGAAAACTGCCCTGATAGTCTAGAACCAAAGGGTAAAATAGAAAATGAAAAAATCCACTGATCACCTCCTGAAAGAAATCCCAAAATGAAAACTCTAAGGAATATTATAGCCAAATTCCAGACCTCCCAGATCAAGGAGAAAATACTGCAAACAGCCAAGAAGAAACAATTCAAATATCATGGCATCACAGTGAAGATGACACAAGATTTAGCAGCTTCTATGTTAAAGGATTGGAGGGCTTGGAATATAACATTCCAGAGGGCAAAAGAGCTAGGATTCCAAGCAAAAATCACTTTCAAGCATTCCTGATGAAAAGACCAGAGCTGAATAGAAAATTTGACTTTCAAATACAAGATGCAAAACAAGCATAACAAGGTAAACAGAAAAATGAAATCAGAAGGGATTAGAAGGAGTATACATAGACAGAAAGCAGAGGTGTGAGCTGAATGTGATGGTATGATTATCTAAAAAAATAAAATAAAGGCTGAGAAAGAAAAATGCCCTGGGAAAAGGGGAAAGGAGAGGTAAAATGGGATAAATTATCTGACATAAAAGAGGCATGAAAGAGATTTTACAGTGGAGGGGAAAATGGGGGAAGTGGGGAGGGGGGTATATGAACCTTACTCTCATCAGGATTGGCTCAAAGAGGGAATAATATATACACTCAGCTGGGTATAGAAATCTATCTTACCATATAGAAAAGTAGGAGAGAAAGGGGATAAGAGAAGGGGGAAGAGGGAACTGATAGAAAGGAACGCAGTTGGGGGAAGTAAAAGTCAGAAGCAAAAATTTTTGAGAATGACAGGGTAGCAGAGGGCATCCTTCTTAAGTATGGGACTCTGCCTCACCCAGATATCTCCCACTAGCAGGCATCTTCCTTACTTGAAGGTTGTTTGCCTTGAAGGGCATCTCCCTTTAGCAGGAGGCATCCTCCTTAAGCAGCCATTTCCCTTTGGGGGGTTGCCTCCCTTAGGGAGCTGAAACCCCCTTTAAGCTGAGATTTCCCTTAAGCTGCATCTCTGTTAAGGGTTAGAGGAACCTGCTTGATATTTTGTGTTACCTCAATAAATCCCTATACTTGATTTGGAAAGAGAGAGACAGAGACAGAGACAGAGATAGAGACAGAGAGACAGAGACAGAAAGAGACAGAGACAGAAAATGGACAGAGTAAAGGGAGAGTGTAAGATAAACAGAGGGAAATAGATAGGATGGAGGGAAATGCATGGTTGGTAATAATCGTGAAAAAAAAATTATAGTGTTTCTCTGATAAAGACTTCATTTTTCAAATATATAGAAAATGAGTCAAATTTATAGAAATAAGAGCCATTCCTCAATTGACAAATGGTCAAAGGATATGAACAGGCAGTTTTCAGACAAAGTAATCAAAGGTATCTATAGTCATATGAAAAAAATGCTCTAAATCACTATTGATGAGAGAAATGCTAATTAAAACAACTCTGAGCTACTGCCTCACACCTGTCAGATTGGCTAATATGACAGAAAAGGAAAATGGCAAATGTTGAAGAGGATGTGGGAAAATTAAAACACTAACATACTATTGGTGTTGTATACTAATTCAACCATTCTGGAGAGCAATTTGAAACTATGCCCAAAGGGCTATAAAGCCATGCATACCTTTTGACCAAGTAATACCACTACAAGGTCTGTATCCCAAAGAGATTTAAAAAAAAAGGAAAAGGACTTTTATGTACAAAAATATTTATAGCAGCTCTTTTAGTGGTGGCAAAGAATTGGAAATTGAGGTGATGCTCATCAGCTGGGGAATGACTGGACTAGTTGTTGTATATGATTGTGGTGGAATACTACTGTGCTTTAAGAAATGATGAGCAAGATGCTCTCAGAAAAAAACATGAATAGACTTACATGAATTGATGCAAAGTGAAATGAGTAGAACCAGGAGAACATTGTACACGGTAGCAACAGTGTTGTATGGTGAACTATGAATAACTTAGCTATTCTCATCAATACAATGATCTTAAGACAATTCTGCAGGACTTATGATGAAAGGTGCTGTTCATCTCCAGAAAAAGAACTAGTAGAGCCAAAGGCAGATCAAAGATACTTTGTCTTTACTTTATTTTTCTTGAGGTTTTTTTCTGTGTTTTCTTTCACAGAATGACTTACATGGAAATGTGTTTTGTGTAACTGCACATGTATAACCTATGTCAAATTGCTTGCCTTCTCAGTGGCAGAGGAGGGGGCAGGAGTTGGGGTTGGGGAAGGGAGAAAATTTGGAACTCAAATTTCGAAGAAAAAAAAGAAATGTTAAAGTTGTTTTTACATGTAATTATGGAAAATAAAATATCAAAAAAAAAAAAGAATAGAAGCAACAATAAAGACAGAGGGGAAGAAAACCCTAGAAGTGGCAAAAAAATCAAATCAAATAAAAGCTGTAGTTCCCCCAGCACCCAGCACAGTAATTTCTGCACTCAAATGACATCTAGTAATAGCCCATTGTTGTCTCCTGCCTGCAAATGGGAGAAAAAAAATTTCTT